>NW_028261397.1:1508965-1523965 GCF_051295495.1 Thamnophis sirtalis | reverse complement strand
AATCTAATCTAGGCCTGAGGGACTGTTCTTGGTCCTTCGGTTGGGTCCTGTGTGTTTGTGTACGTGTGTTTATTTTGTGTGTGCGCACACAGACCCTGATTCTAAACCCTTCTCGGGTCCCTAAAAATACCTTCGCCGCATCCGTGCCTGTTCCTCATCGGTTGCCTCTGAGCGCTCCCACCTCCCCTTGTGAGACCCTCCCTCTAGTGGGCCGGGGGTCCCAGCCACAAACCCGTCACTCCCCCGGCCTCTCCCGTGCCTCCCCCCCCCCCCCGGTTTCCCCTAAGTTGATGGCAGGGACCGCTTCCTTGAGGAAAGGCTACCTGGGGAGGGGGGGATCCCCTGCCCTTTTTTACAGGCAGCCCCCAATCTGGGGGGTCGGGGGTCCCCAGCCTGGGAGAAAGGAAGGCCACGCAGGGACATTTTGCACCCGGTTTTTCTCTGCATTTTGGAGTCTTTCTGGATTCGATAAATGAAGAAAAGCACCGATTTGGTGTTACAACATCTCCACTACATAGCCCATGCTCCCCACCCGCCTCTCTTATGCCCCCCCTTCAGCCCAGGATGCTGCTGATCTTGGCAAAGACCCTCCCCCTGCCCAGGTGTCAGCATCTCCCCCGTCAGTTCCTCCCCCTCCCTGTATATCTGCCCCCCCCCCCGCCCCGCCGCTCTCTGGTAGTGACCAGCAACCAGGCGGGCTATTTATAGGACCCCCCGTTGCCATAGCAACCCACCGCACGGAGGAACGGCCTCAAGCTATTGGCACCGGCAGACGGGCACACGGGCAGAGCTGAACGGCAGGGCTGCATCGACTTGCAAGCCCTCGCCCGTTATTTGGGGAAGGGTCTTTCCTCACCACCCCCCTCCTCGGGCTCTGCTGCGATGCCCACCTGGGCCGGCCCTGAGTGCCCGGGCACCACGCCAATGCCAGTTTCTGTCTGCTCCGTCAGAAGAGACTGGTTTCCCCTTTCGGGGTGGGGGGGGGTGTTCGGGCATCACCCCCTCCCCCCCTTTTTAAAATCCTTCTCTGCAGACAATCCCTCGTGCCCCCCCCGGAGGAAAACCCGAAGAGGTCCTCTTACAGGCAGTCCTCGACTTACGGCATTCATTTCATGACCGTTTGAAGTTACAACGATGCTAAAAAAAGCAATTTACGAGCGTTTTTCACACTTAGCGACGGTTGCGATCATCCCCGTCGTGATGGGGTTTTAAAATGCTCACGCTTGGCCATCGACTCCTACTTACGGCCATTGCTAATGTTCCCCGGGGTCCCTTTGGAGACCTCCCGACAAGGACTCACTTAAAAAAACCACGATTCGCTTAACGGCGGTGATCCGAATCACGACTGTAGCAGGAAAGGTCGCGGGACTCGCTTAACAGCAAGAGCGTTGGAAGGGAACCCCGGAGGTCTTCTAGCCCAACCCCGTGACCCCGAGCAGGAGTTCCGTCTGGCTCAGCCACATGAAATTGCCGGCCTCCGTTGTGGTCGTAAGTCGAGGACCGGCTGTCATTGGCCTGCTTCGTCCCTCCGCACGCGTGGAGAAGCTTTTGCTGTGAGAAATTGTCGTGTCCCCCCCCTCCACCTTTTCTTTCAGTCCCCCGCCGGGAGGATCGATCGCTGCGTGTCGCCAACGTTTCCCAGATAGTTGACAACAAAACAAATTGAAATCGATGGCGGAGGGGCTTCCTCGCCCCCCCCCCCAGCTTTTCTTAAACAAAACCCAGCAGAAATTCTGGAGCGCGGCTGGCGCAGAAGAACGGCTCAATTTGCATGAGGCTCCTTGGGGAGGCGCGTCTTCCGCAGCCGCCTCTCTGCCCCCCCCCTCTCTCTATATCCCGCTTCACGGGGCTTTTACAGCCCCCTCTAAGCGGTGTACAGAGTCAGCCTCTTTCCCCCCAACAATCTGGGTCCTCGTTTTACCCACCTCGGAAGGACGGAAGGCTGAGTCAACCTTCAGCCGGTAAGATTCGAACTGCTGGTTAGGGGGCAGAGTTAGCCTGCAATGCTGCATTGTAACAACTGTGCCACTATGGTTTCCTTCCTTCCTTCCTTCCTTCCTTCCTTCCTTCCTTCCTTCCTTCCTTCCTTCCTTCCTTCCTTCCTTCCTTTTTTCTTCCTTCCTTCCTTCCTTCCTTCCTTCTTCCTTCCTTCCTTCCTCCCTCCCTCCCTCCCTCCCCTTCCTTCCTTTCCTTCCATCCTTTCCCTTCCTCCCTCCTTGCTTGCTTCCTTCCTTCCCTCCCTCCTTCCTTTCCTTTCTTCTTTCCTTCCCAAGCATATACCGCTTCACAGTGATTTACAGCCCACTCTAAGCTGTTTACAGAGTCAACCTCTTGCCCCCAATAATCGAACTGCTGGCAGTGGGCAGAGTTAGCCTGCAATGCTGCAACTGTGCCACTACATTTTCCTTCCTTCCTTCCATTCATTTTCCTTCCTTCCATTCATTTTCCTTCCTTCCGTCCTTCCATTCATTTCCTCCTTCCTTCCTTCTTTCTTTCCTTCCTTCCATCCTTCCGTCCTTCCATTCATTTTCCTTCCCTCCTTTCATTCATTTTCCTTCGTTCCTTCTGTCCTTCCTTCTTTTTCTTTCTTTCCTTCCTTCCTTTTTCTTTCCTTCCTTCCATTCATTTTCCTTCCTTTCTTCCATTCATCTTCCTTCCTTCTTTCTGTCCTTTCTTCCTCCCTCCTTTCCTCCCTCCCTCCCTCCCTCCCTCCTTCCTTCCTTCCTTCCTCCCTCCCTTCCCTCCTTCTCCATAGCACTTAAAGTTATCTACCACTTCACAGGGCTATTTACATCCCGCTCTAAGCAGTTTATCAGCCTACCACCCCCAACAATCCGGGTCCTCATTTTATTGGTCTCGGAAGGACGCAAGGCTGAGTCAACCTCGAGCCGGTCAGGATCGAACTCCTGGCAGTGGGCAGAGTCAGCCTGCAATACTGTATCCTAACAACTGCCCCACCCACGCTCTTGTTACCCTCCAGTTAACCCTTTCTCTCTCTCTCCTCCTCCTCCTCCCTTCTCCCACGGTGGCCGCCTCCTGCCTGGGTCAGACCCGCCGTGGACACGGCTGGCAAGGAGGCTAAGAATGGGGAGGACAGGCCGGCGTCCGTCATGAGCTCGCTGAGCTACCGCAAGCGCACCAACCTCAAGGACTCCATTGGAGGGAAAGGGGACGAGGAGAGTCTCTTCTCCGCCCTCAGCGAGCGGCCGGACTCGCCGGACCGCTCCTTCCGCAAGGCCGCCCGTGCCTCGGCATCCGGGGCCTCAGAGGAGAGCACCTCCGTTGCCTCCTGGAAGAAGTCATTGGGCGGAGGCCTGGAAGAGCTCAGCGAGAGGGGCTCGGTCCTATCCGAGGCCAGCAGCCGCCTCCCGAAGGGGCTGGAGAAGCGCTGGTCCACCTCGGCTGCCGAATTCGATCGGACGTCGGTCCTCTCAGCCACAGTCAGTCAGAGTGGAGCCTCCTGGGCTGGCCTGGAAGATGACACCCGCTCGTCGATCAGCTTGGCCCTCTCGAGCCCCGGAAGCTCACGGCGCAGCGCTTCTCGCTTGGATGACCTTACCCCGTCCTACGGCCGGCCGGGCTCACGGATCTCTTTGAGCCGTTCCCAGTTTGACGACACGGCCAGCCTGGCCCCCAGCGACTCACGCTCCCTCTGCAGCCAACACTCCGTCACCCGCAGCCTCTCGGTGCCTCCTCGGCCCGGACATCCACCTCGGAAGATCTGAGAGTAGATGAAGCGGACATCCGGCCGGTCGGCCATCGGAGCTACCTGGACCCGGATCTGGAGGCAGCGATCAGCGAGGTGCTAAACTACAAGCCTGTCAAATTCAGGCGCTCCAGCCATGACCCCGACTCGGATGAAGACGACCGCAGGAGTGTCCGAAGCGCCAGGAGCACCACTCTGCTGGAGACCTCCGAACACCCAGCCAGCAGCCTCCGCCGTTCAGCCTCGGCCTTGGACTTCTACAGGCCCGATCAGAAAACGAAGGGTAGGAGAAGCCGGAAGCGGAGTTCCTCCAGTGACTCCTCCTCTTCCTCCTCCTCCTCTTCCTCTCCTGAACGGCAGAGAAAGACCTCCAAGAAGCGGGCCAAGAAGTCCAAGAAGAAGTCCAAGAAGAAGAAGCAGCAGAGGTCCCACTCCGGCTCTTCTTCGGAGTCGTCGTCCAGTTCCACTGTCTCATATCGTAGCGACTCCAGCATCAAGAAGGGCCCGAAGCGTTCGGACGGGGAGAGTGGCGGCCCCTCCAGGGATGGGGGTCCCGAAACTGAGAAGTCCACCAAGCAACTGAAGAAGGAGGAGAAGAAACGGAAGAAGCAGGTGGACAGCTTGATGATGAAGTACTTGTATCGGCCGGAGAGCGACTAAGGCAGGTGATAGCATGGAGTGTGCCCAGTTTGAGCATGGTGTTCCTGACTAACCTGGGAAGAGGACGGGGCGGGGGGATTGGGGAAGGCAGCTGTGGACTGCCTTTCCAGGTGTTCCAGAGGTTTTCTGCATGGCGGGTGTTGAAGAAGCTTGGAACCCTTGTGTGGGTTGGGGACTGACCTCCAGCATGGAATGTGTGTCTCCAGGAACTAACCCCGTCCGCGTGGGTTGCGACTTTGCTCTCCCGTACACGTCTGTCCGTCTTCGCGTCAGAAGCGAACCACGCAGCTACTTCTGGACCGCAAAGATGGGCCGGTGACAACACCGTTGCCTGATTGCGTCCCCGTGGTTTGAGGAGGACTAGAGCCCCCCACCGTTGTCGTGCAGCGGAGACGATCTCCACGGTCCTCTGAATTTTGGGTGGTGGTGGAGGGGTGTGTATTGAAGAATGGTCCCGCAGAACTTTGGCCAATGGACCCCTTGACGCCTCTGAGGAAGGTTGGCAGCTTCCAGAATTCGTGGTGGCAGAAGAAGCTGCCTTGGTGCTCACCTCCTAGCCCTCTGCTGGCCTCTTCCTGGGAAGAAGACGCTTGTCTCCAGCCGTGAGACCAGAAGAAGACAAGAGCTTGAGGAGCTGCGACCTTCTCAGAAGCCTTCAACAATTGACTGCGTTCATGAAGTATCACGCCAGGTTTTGTCAACCTTCTCCACTTGAGGAGGGATGGATTACAACTCCCAGAATTCCATGTTAGCTGGGGGATTCTGGGAGTGGAAGCCCACCCCTCTTAAAGCAGAGGAATTCTAGGAGTGGAAGTCCACTTATCTTAAAGCATGCTGGCTGGGGGATTCTGGGAGTGGAAGTCCTCCCTTCTTAAAGCAGGCTGGCTGGAGGATTCTGGGAGTGGAAGTCCTCCCCTCTTAAAGCATTGCTGGCTGGGGGATTCTGGGAGTGGAAGTCCTCCCCTCTTAAAGCATTGCTGGCTGGGGGATTATGGGAGTGGAAGCCCACCCCTCTTAAAGTAGGCTTCATGGGGGATTCTGGGAGTGGAAGTCCTCCCCTCTTAAAGCATTGCTGGCTGGGGGATTATGGGAGTGGAAGTCTTCCCCTCTTAAAGCAGAGGAATTCTGGGAGTGGAAGTCCACCCATATTAAAGCAAGCTGGATGGGGGATTCTGGGAGTGGAAGCCTACCCCTCTTCAAGTGGACACGGTTGAGACACACTGCTTTAGATAGTCGAGGGGCCTACACCATTCCTCCCCACATATACACCCTGCCTTCTATCTGAGAGATTGGGGGGGGGGGTGAGTCAGAAAAATCTTCAATTCTTTTTTTTTTTACAAAGGGAGGGGTTGGAGGGTCGCCGCTTCACCTCAAGGTCCTCCCCTTCGCTTCCCTTCCGTCCTTCGGTTCTGTGTCGCCCCTTCCCTTTGGCCCAGGAAGGACGTCAGTTGCTCGTGGTGGTGAGGACTGCAGAGTAAGCCTGCCTGCCCCATAGCTAGGCCGAAATCCAACCGGGGAGGCTCTCCTGGAGGGGAGGGACCCCCAGTCTGGTCTGAAATGTCTCCGTTGAAGGCCTCCTACGATGCTCATGCTCGCCAGAAGGAGACACAGCCTGGCAGAAGCTCCGGAAGGCTCTCTCACTCTCCAAGGGTGGCCTCGAGACCCCCCCCACCCACTCAGGAAAGGAGCTGCGGACTCTCCCTTTCTGGCCCAATTTTCCACACCCCACCCCTTATTTTTGTCCTTCGCCAGCGAAGAGACGCCCGCCTAGCTTGGCAAGAGCCGAAAAACCGCCAGCGTTCGGCAGCTGCTCCGTCTTGCAGTGGGAGTCTCTTTTGTTTCCCCACCTCGGAGAGATGTGACAAGGGGAAGGGGAGCGACGGGGAGGGGTCTCCACAGCTAGCAGTTTAGCCGACGGGGACTTATGTGGTGGGAAGCTGCTTTGCAATCCCCCCCAACCCACCCACCCTTCTGCCCGCCCACCCAAATTATTTGTGTACGAAATTGTTTCCGACAGCTTTGAGCGCGAGAAAGCTCTGGGAAGGCCAAAGGACCTGTGTGTTTTTGTGTGCGGCTTCAGTGTGTGTGTGTGTGTGTTTGTGTGTGTTTCTCTGTGTGTGTGTGTTTGCACGGGCTTTCCTCCCACCCCTCCTTGTGAAAGCAATTTCTTTTTAAAATGTTCAATTGCCGGTGCAGCCTCCTGCAGCTGGGAGAATGCCTTGTGCTTTCAGATTTCTTAATGCACTTAACGCTCCAGCTGATATAACAGAAATGGAGACCGGAGGAGCGGAATTGGGTTTGGGCAAATGGGGAGGGGGAGAGGGAGAAGGGGGGGGGAGAGAGAGAGAGAGAGAGAGAGAGGAGGGAGGGGGTCTCGAAGCCCAGGATGCGCGCCAGGCTGGAGAAACATAGAGCTGGAAGAAAGAAAGAAAGAAAGAAAGAAAGAAAGAAAGAAAGAAAGAAAGAAAGAAAGAAAGAAGGAGGGAGGGAGGGAGGGAGGGAGGGAGGGAGGGAGGAAGGAAGGAAGGAAGAAGGAAGGAAGGAGGAAAGAAAGAAGGAAGGAGGAAAGAAACAAAGAAAAAAAAGAAAGAAAGAAAGGGAGGGAGGGAGGGAGGGAGGGAGGGAGGAAGAAATAAAGAGAAAGAAAGAAGGAAGGAGGAAAGAAAGAAAGAAAGAGGGAGGGAGGAAGGAAGAAAGAAAGAAGAAAGAAGGAGGAAAGAAAGAAAGGAAAGAAAGAAAGAAAGGAAAGAAAAAAAGAAAGGAAAGAAAAAAGGAAAGGAGGAAAGAAAGAAAGAAAGAAAAAGAAAGAAAGAGGGAGGGAGGAAGGAAGGAAGGAAGAAAGAAGGAAGGAGGAAAGAAAGAAGGAAGGAGGAAAGAAAGAAAGAAAAAGAAAGAAAGGGAGGGAGGAAGGAAGAAAGAAAGAGAAAGAAAGAAGGAAGGAGGAAAGAAAGAAAGAAAGAAAGAGGAGGAAGGAAGGAAGAAAGAGAAAGAAAGAAGAAAGAAGGAGGAAAGAAAGAAAGGAAAGAAAGAAAGAGAAAGAAAAAAGGAAGAGGAAAGAAAGAAAGAAAGAAAGAAAGAAAGAAAAAGAAAGAAGGAAAGGGAGGAAGGAAGGAAAGGAAGGGAGGGAGGGAAGGAAGGAAAGAAAGAAAGACAGGGAAAGGAAAGGAAAGAAGGAAGGAGAAAAGGAAAGGAAGAAAAGATTATGGGTTTGTGGATGAGTGTATCACATTGGATCTTGCTTTCTACACCCACCACTCCCCTCTGAAAGCCCCCCCCCTCTATTTTGGTAAATTGCACATGATCCTGGTATCTGGTGGTAAGGGGGGACCAGAAGAAGCATGCTGGGATAGCCCACCCAACCCCTTTTTTAATCTGGCGTGACCTTCCCACTGTAGCCAGCTGGAGACCCTCTATAACAGAGCTGGAAGGGACCTTGGAGGTCTTCTAGTCAACCCCCCTGCCTAGGCAGGAGACCCTACACCGTTTCAGACAAATGGCTATCCAGCATCTTCTTAAAGACTTCCAGTATTGGGGTATTCACAACTTCTGGAGGCAATTTCTGTTCCACTGGTTAATTGTTTTCACTGTCAGGAAATTTCTCCTCCGTTCTAAGTTGCTTCTCTCCTTCATTAGTTTCCACCCATTGCCCTTCCCTCCCTCCTTCCCTCCCTCCCTCCCTCCTTCCTTCCTTCCTGCGCTTCTCCACAAACCCCATTCCCTTCTAACACTGATGCTGTAAACTCTAACCCTAACCCTAGTTAAAATTAAGCTCAGTACCAAGGACCACCACCTGCCTCAAGTAGGGGGGTTGGTCTAGAAGACCTCCAAGGTCCCCTACAGCCTTAGCAGCCCATAATTTCTAGAGCCTGGCCCTCTTCCCCTTCCCAGCACCTATTAGGTGACATGAGCCAAACCTCCATCCAAGCCTCGGTCAAACCTGGTTAGACACCCCCCCCCCGCCCCCCAGGGCAGAGGGCCTCCAAACTTGGCAACTTTTAAGACTTGTGGACTTCAACTCCCAGAATTCTCCAGCCGGCTGGAGAATTCTGGGAGTTGAAGTCCACAAGTTTTAAAAGTTGCCAAGTTTGTGAATCCCTTTCCCCTGGGCTTCTAATATGGCCAGGAAACTTTGGCCAAAAGCAGGAACCGCTCCCCCTCCCCATAAGCATTGGGGGAGGGGTGTTATGGGGTGCTGAAGATCCCAGTCCCAGCTCCCCTAATTACAGCCAGGGAGGCCTGGGGTGGAAGCCCGTTAACTCAGTGTTTCTCAACCAAGTTGACAAGGTTGAGAAACACTGTCCTAACCCACTGCTGGGGAATTCTGGGAGTTGAGGTCCGGACATCTTCAAGTTGACAAGGTTGAGAAACACTGTCCTAACCACTGCTGGGAATTCTGGGAGTTGAGGTCCGGACATCTTCAAGTTGACAAGGTTGAGAAACACTGTCCTAACCACTGCTGGGGAATTCTGGGAGTTGAAGTCCGGACATCTTCAAGTTGACAAGGTTGAGAAACACTGTCCTAACCACTGCTGGAGAATTCTGGGAGTTGAAGTCCGGACATCTTCAAGTTGCCAAGGTTGAGAAACACTGCCTTAACTAATGCGGGGTGACAATTGGAATGAATGGCACATTTTTTCCGGTTGCAAATCCTCCTTCCGCCCCCTGGCAAATTCTTCCAGCCGGGGTGGGGGAAAAAATTTGCAAATCGTTCCTCGTAATGAGCGAAGGGGTTTCCCCCCCCTTTCTTTCTTTCTTTTTACTCCCCCTCTCTCCTCTCCTCCTTTTCTTGAGACGGATAGGGGTGAAATTCTCAACAAATGCCCGATTTGCCACAGATTATTTGCTTAGCTCTGAGAACCGTGAGGCAGGGGGGGGGAGGGAGTTAAACCACTGCGGAAGGCCCTGGAAGGATCTTTTTGAGGAGGGGGTGGGGAGGAGAAGGGGAGAGAGGGTGGGAGAAAAATAAGAAAAGTAAATAAATGCAGGGATGAATAATGAGGTCTTGGAAAAAAGCAAGAAGCCTCCTTTACTATTTCCCTCCAAGCAAGCAGAGAAGATGGAATATAGAATATAGATTGGACCGGACTGGAATAGGAATATTAATACAATACAATGAAATAGAATAGAATATGGAAAGAATGGAGTAGAATAAGGAAATAGAATAGGATAAGAATAAGAATAGAATAAGAATAGAATAAGAACAGGAATAAATAGAACAGAACAGAAGCTGAAAGGGACTTTGGAGGTCTTCTAGTCCAGCCCTCTTCTCAAGCAGGAGAACCTATAGTCCTATACCATTTCACATAGGTGGGTGTCTTGTCTCTTCTTAAAAACCCCAGTGGGAGGGAGGGAAGGAAGGAAGGAAGAAAGAAAAAGAAAGAAAGAAAGAAAGAAAGAAAGAAAGAAAGAAAGAAAGAAAGAAAGAAAGAATAGCAGAAAAACAGAGTTGGAAGGGACCTTGGAGGTCTTCTAGTCCAACCCCTTGGGGCCTAGGCAGGAAACCCTATACCGTTTCAGACAAATTGCTGTCCAACCTCTTCTTAAAGACTTCCAGTGTTGGGGATATTCACAACTTCTGGAGGCAACTTCTGTTCCACCGGTTAATTGTCCTCACTGTCAGGAAATTCCTCCTCAGTTCTAAGTTGCTTCTCTCCTTGATTAGTTCCCACCCATTGCTTCTTGTTCTACCCTCAGGTGCCTTGGAGAATAGCTTGACTCCCAAATCTTCTTTGTGGCAACCCCTGAGATATTGGAAGACTGCTATCACATCTCCCCTGGTCCTTCTTTTCAATAAACTGGACATCCCCAATTCCAGCAACTGTTTTTCATACCTTTTAACACAATAACAGAGCTGGAAGGGACCTTGGAGGTCTTCTAGTCCAGCCCCCTGCTCAAGCAGGAGACCCTACACAATTTGAGATTGGTGGCTGCGCAGTCTCTTCTTAAAAACCTCTCAACCTTGTTGGAGCACCCCATAACTTCTGGTGGCCAGCTGTTCCACTGGTTAATCGTCCTCCTCGCTATTAGGAAGTTTCTCCTTAATTCCGGGTCGCGTCTCTCCTTGATTAGTTTCCATCCATTGCTTCTTGTCCTCTGGTGCTTTGGGGAATAGCTTGACTCCCTCCTCTTTGGGGCAGCCCCACAAGTACTGGAAGATGCCCAGTCCTTCTTTTTCTTTAGACTGGCCGAACCCAAATCCCGCAATTCTGTTCTTCGCGTATTTTATTCTCCAGTTGCTCTTCTCTGGCGCAGTGGTTAAATGCAGCACTGCAGGCTACTGCTAGATCAGCAGTTCAGCGGTTCAAATCCCACCGGCTCAGGGTTGACTCAGCCTTCCATCCTTCCGAGGTGGGTAAAATGAGGACCCGGATTGTTGTTGGGGGCGATATGCTGACTGTAAACCGCTTAGAGAGGCCTGAAAGGCCTATGAAGCGGTATATAAGTCTACTGCTATTGCTATTGCTATTGCTATTGCTATTTCCAAACTCTACAGATCTTTTTTGTGGCATGTGGTGACTAAAACTTGGTGTGGCCCTTACTAAAGGGGTGGAGTTGGGCGTGGAGTAAGTGTCATCCTCGGGAGTGAATGAACAACGCGGTGACTCTCCTTCTTCTTCCGCAGCCCCTGCGGCCCCTGGAAAGCCTTCTCCTGCGACCGATCGGACGAGGAGCGCGACTGTTTGGACGGCCCCCACCGGCCCCCCCTTTCCCGGATTTACTTGAGTGACAGCGACTCGGAGAGCAAGCCAGCGGACCCCACGGCCTAGAGCCAGCTCCCCGGATTCCCCCGGGGCCCTTTTCCCAGGGACTCTCCCGCTCGTTCTGCGGATGGCGGCGCCTGGCAAGTTTCCCCCCCTCCCTCCCTCCCGCGGTTGGCTCCTAGACCAGGGTGCCATTGAGGAGGGGGGGTCTCTCGTTGGGTGCCAGGAGACGGCTGTCGCCCATTGGGGCAAAGGAGGACCCGAGGCTGGCAGGGGAGGGGGGCAAGGCCTGGGTGCCCCCCCACCCCTTGGTGGACACCTGCATGTGCCAGATGGGCTTTGTGATCGTGCCTAACTGACCTCCGATGGCCCCCGCCTCTGGCAGGGCGGTTCTGGGAAAGGGGTGCGGGGAGGGGCTTCTGTTCCTCCGTGGGGTGGGTGGGGGGTCCTTGCTTGTCCTTCGTGTTGCTCCCCCTCGAGAGCCCCGAATGGAAATCCATCCTGCTCCTTCTCTGGTCTCTGGGAAGACCGAGCCCCCCCCCCACTCCCCCCAACAAACACCTGGTGGGGATTTTAATTAAGGTTGAGCCCTGAAGGGGTTTTTTCTGCACAGATACGCCCAGCCTCACCCCCTCCTCATTTCCTTCCTTCCTTCCCTCCTTCCTTCCTTCCTTCCTTTCCCTCCATCCCTTTGCTTCCTTCTTTCTTTCCTTCCCTCTTTCTTTCCCTTTCCTTCCTTCCCTCCATCCCTTTCCTTCCTTTCCTCTTTCTTTCCCTCACTCCTTCCCCTTTCTTTCCCTCCATCCCTTCCTTCCTTTCCTTCCTTCCTTCTTCCCCTCTATCCCTTTCCTTCCTTCCCTCTTTCTTTCCCTTTCCTTCCTTCCTTCCTTTCCTCTTTCTTTCCCTCCATCCCTTTCCTTCCTTTCCTCTTTCTTTCTTTCCCTCACTCCTTCCCTTTTCTTTCCCTTTCTTCCTTCTTTCTTTGTTTCTTTCCTTCCCTCCATCCCATTCCTTCCTTCCTTTCCTTCCTTTCTTTCCCTCCATCCCTTTGCTTCCTTCATTCTTTCCTTCCCTCTTTCTTTCCCTTTCCTTCCTTCTTTCTTTCCCTTCATCCCTTTCCTTCCTTTCCTCTTTCTTTCCCTCACTCCTTCCCTTTTCTTTCCCTTCCTTCCTTCTTTCTTTGTTTCTTTCCTTCCTTCTTTCTTTCACTCCATCCCCTTCCTTTCCTTCCCTCCCTCCCTCCTTTCTTCCTCTCTCCTTTCCCCTCTCCCTCCCTCCCTGCCTTCTTTTCCTTCCTTCCTTCTTTCCTTTTTGAGTGGGGGGGGGGGCTAGAAAGTAATGGAGGGGCAGCCAGTCCTCCTGGACGCTCGCCTGCACCGTTGGCTGAATCGCTTCCCCAGCCCACCTCACCCCATGGGCTCCCCCCCCATTTCCAGGCACTTGATTCCCACGGATGGGACACCTGGCAGCCAAATCAGCCCCCCCTCCCAAAAAATCTTCTGCTGTGGCCACAGAACCATCCTGGCACCTTCGCACACGATGCCCACCAAGGTCCAGTGTTGGCCAGGCTCCTTTGCTCGGGTCCTGCTTCCCCCTCCCTCCCTCCTGTGCCCAGGACCCCCTCCCCAAATAACCCCCTCCCCTTCCCAAACCCCTGCCAAACAGCTGGGTGGGCATCCAGAGGGCCTCCTCTCTTCTCCCCCCCGTCTCGCTTCTCCTGTGTCTGGGTGGGATTCCTCCTCCTTTTGCACTACTTCGATTGTGCGTTTTATTTTATTATTTCCCCCCCCCATCTGTCGACTTTAAATAAGAAAATAAAATGTCATTTACGGCTGGTTCAAGACCTCGGGATTTTTTATCTGGGCCTTTGGGAGAGAAATGGTTGTGTTTTTGGGAGAGAAATTGTTGTGTTTAGGAATGAAATTGTGTTTTGGGAGCGAAATTGTTGTGTTTAGGAATGAAAGCTACACATATACACACACACACACACACTCCTCACACTGCAGGCGGCCCTCAACTTACAACCATTCAAGTCGCCATTCAAACTTAACAACAGCACTGAAAAAAGCGACTTACGACCGTTTTTTCACCCTTACGACCGTTGAAGCATCCGAATAGTCACACCATCAAAATTCAGACGCTTAGCAACTGACTCATATTTACGACCGGGGGGGTCACGTGATCTCCCTTTTGCGACCTTCCGACAAGCAAAGTCCACAGGGGGAGCCGGATTCGCTTAACGACCGTGTGACTAACTTAACAACGGCGGGGGGTTCGCTTAACAACTGCGGCAGGAAAGGTCATAAAAACGTGGGAAAACTCACTCAACAAATTTCCCGCTTAGCAACATAAAATGTTGGGTTCAGTTGTGGTCCTAAATCAAGGACTGTCTGTAATCACAAGCTGCTTCTCTCCTTGAAAATCTGGGCCTTGATGGTCTCTACAGCCAATGCTATATAGGGTCTCCTGCTTAAGCAGAGGGTTGGACTAGAAGACCTCCGAGGTCCCCTCCAACTCTATTATTCCGTAAAGATCTGGTTAAGCAGGGGGTTGGACTAGAAGACCTCCGAGGTCCCCTCCAACTCTATTATTCCGTAAGGCTCTCCTGCTTGAGCAGAGGGTTAGACTAGAAGACCTCCGAGGTCCCCTCCAACTATTATTCCGTAAGGCTCTCCTGGTTAAGCAGAGGGTTGGACTAGAAGACCTCCGAGGTCCCTTCCAGCTCTATTATTCCGTAAGGCTCTCCTGCTTGAGCAGAGGGTTGGACTAGAAGACCTCCGAGGTCCCTTCCAGCTCTATTATTCCGTAAGGCTCTCCTGCTTCAGCAGAGGGTTGGACTAGAAGACCTCCAAGGTCCCCTCCAACTCTATTATTCTGTAAAGATCTGCTTGAGCAGAGGGTTGGACTAGAAGACCTCCAAGGTCCCCTCCAACTTTATTATTCCGTAAGGCTCTCCTGCTTGAGCAGAGGGTTGGACTAGAAGACCTCCAAGGTCCCCTCCAACTCTATTATTCTGTAAAGATCTGCTTGAGCAGAGGGTTGGACTAGAAGACCTCCAAGGTCCCCTCCAACTTTATTATTCCGTAAGGCTCTCCTGCTTGAGCAGAGGGTTGGACTAGAAGACCTCCGAGGTCCCCTCCAACTCTATTATTCTGTAAAGATCTGCTTAAGCAGGGGGTTGGACTAGAAGACCTCCGAGGTCCCTTCCAGCTCTATTGTTCTGCTTGAGCAGAGGGTTGGACTAGAAGACCTCTAAGGTCCCCTCCAACCCTGTTAAGACCGAGACCGTAAAGCTGGAAACGGCCGTAAGCAGAATCTGTGGTCTTTCCCTAGGAAACGGCCTTTTGTCTGCCCTGGGACTCCTTCGCTACCAGCCCTCCCGGAAGGGTTATTAAGATGATTATTTATTAAATTGCTCCGCCAATTCTGTTTGGTTAACACCAGGCCTCCCCCTGAAATGCCCTCTGAGCCGTGGGGGAATTGAGAGAGATTGGCAGCGGATCCTCTCTCCTGATCTTCACGCCCTCCTTCCCTTGGCTTCCCTCCGCCAGCAAATCCACTCCAATCATATTCCCGGATTCAGCTTCAGAATCTAAATTAAAAGGCCTTGTCTTCGGCAAATGCAAGCTAAACATTTAAATCCCTTTAACATATTTCAGGAGGAGTTTTTTCTTTCTTTTTTTTTTGGAAGTAAATGTGTTTGAGCTGCCGATGATCACATTGCAAAGGGAGAAAAAAAAAAGGAGCATTAAAGGGCATTAATTCCAGCATTTGCAAATAATTATTATTCTGGTGGGGGAATCCCAGGAGCGCAGAGGCTTTCTTAGACCTCCATATAAGCCTTCATATTTTTTTCTTCTTCTCTGCTAATAAAAAACGAGCGTGCAATAGTTTGGGGGTGGGGGGGGCTGAGAATAGGCCCGGCAGACAAGT
>NW_028261397.1:1458965-1503965 GCF_051295495.1 Thamnophis sirtalis | reverse complement strand
GCAACCCCTGAGATATTGGAAGGCTGCTATCATGTCTCCCCTGGTCCTTCTTTCTCTTAAACTAGACATACCCAGTTCCTGCAACCGTTCTTCACATGCTTTAACAGAATATAATACAATAACAGCGTTGGAAGGGACCTTGGAGGTCTTCTAGTCCAACCCCCTGCCTAGGCAGGAAACCCTATATACCGTTCCAGACAAATGGCTATCCAGCATCTTCTTAAAGACTTCCAGTGTTGGGGCATTCATAACTTCTGGAGGCAACTTCTGTTCCACCCATTCATTGTCCTCACTGTCAGGAAATTCCTCCTCAGTTCTAAGTTGCTTCTCTCCTTGATTAGTTTCCACCCATTGCCCTTCCTTCCTTCCTTCCTTCCTTCCTTCCTTCCTTCCTTCCTTCCTTCCTTCCTTCCTTCCTTCGCGGTTCCACTGGTTAATTGTTCTGACTGTCAGGAAATTTCTCCTCAGTTCTAAGTTGCTTCTCTCCTTGATTAGTTTCCACCCATTGCTTCTTGTTCTGCCCTCAGGGGCTTTGGAGAATAGTTTGACTCCCTCTTCTTTGGGGCAACCCCTGAGATATTGGAAGACTGCTATCCTGTCTCCCCTGGTCCTTCTTTCCATTAAACTGGACATACCCAGTTCCTGCAACCGTTCTTCATATGTTTTATCCTCCAGTCCCCTCATCCTCTTTCTTGCTCTTCTCTGCACTTTTTCCAAAGTCTCAACACCTTTTTCTGCAACGTGGCAACCACGTGGCAGGATTCCCAGGGTGGCCTTAACCAAAGCTTTATAAACCTATTTTATAAGCATTTCATGCCCAATGCCAACCTCGACAAGCCTCCCTGTCTTGTCTCTCCAAAAGGCAGCTGGTGTGAAAAGCCGGAAAATCTGTTTAGCTGGGCTGTTTTCCTCTTTTTTTCTTTCCATGTTCTCCTTTCTCCCATCTTACATTTTTTAACATCTCCTCCCGTTAACAAGGATTTTCCTTTGACTTTGAGGGAAATCAACAGCTGCTCCAGAGACCTCGAGCCGGGCTTAATTGGGAAAATGCAGCGATTTTTTTGAGGTCAGGATAAATACTTTTCTACCCAAGTAAGTTAACCCAGAAGTCGCCGGCTTCCTTTCCGTTTTATCACCTTTAGAAAAAATGAAAATTCTCAGGAAGGATCTGAAGATTTGGGTTTGCTGGGGGGATTTGCAGATGTCGTTAAGGAGTGCGATTTGAGGCAGTCCTTGATTTATGACCATGATTGATTTTTAAGGTTTGAATGTTTGAACTTAGATGTAACTGGAAGCTGCCCACAATTACCCTATGGTAGGAGGGGCAGGAAAGGAAGGAAGGAAGGAAAGGAGGGAGGGAGGGAGGAGAAAGAAAGAAGAAAGGAAGTCAAAAAAAGGAAGTCAAAAGGAAGGGAAGAAGGAAAGAAAGAAAAAGAAAAAAGAACACAAAGAGAAAGAAGGAGAAAGAAGGAAGGAAGTCAAAAGGAAGGGAAGAAAGAAAGAAAGAAAAAGAGAAAAAGGAAAGGAAGGAAAGGAATAAAGAAAAAAAGAAAAGAAAGGAAGGAGACAAAGTCAAAAGGAAGTCAAAAGGAAGGGAAGAAAGAAAGAAAATGAAGAAGGAAGTCAGGGACGGAGGTTGGAAGGGAAGAAAGAAAAAAAAAGAAAGGAAAGGAAGAAAGTCAGAAGGAAGGAGAGAAAGCAGGAAGAAAGGAAGAAGGAAGGGAAGAAAGAAAAAGGAAAGAAAGGAAATAAAAAGAAAGAAAGAAAGAAAGAAAGAAAGAAAGAAAGAAAGAAAGAAAGAAAGAAAGAAAAAGAAAGAAAGAAACTTAAGCAATGTACAGGGAAAGTCAGATTCACTTAACAATTCTGTAGTTCACTTAACAACCATGGCAAAAAAAGGTCATCAAATTGGGTGCAACTCACTTAACAACCGTCTTGCTTAACGACATAATGGTTGTATGTGAATTGTACATACTGGCTGCCAAGCGCTCGGATCTATGGGACTCAACATAAATGCAAGGAACATGCGTGAGTCCCTTTTCCCCCAGCATCGTCATAACTTTGAAACAGTCGCTAAATGAATAACTATAAGTTGAGACTTTTGCAATTCTTTCATCCATACAGGTAGTCCTTGACTTATGACCATTATGAAAAAAGAGTCATTTTTCACACTTAACGACCATTGCAACGTGATTTACATCCGGACCCTTTTGACGACAGACTCGCATTTACGACAGTCTTAGTATCCCGGAGACGGGGGTGTGGTGACCTCCCCAGCCGGCTTCTGACCGAAGTCGATAGAAAATGAGCTGGATTCTGCTTCACGACCAAGGAACTCACTGTAACCGCTGCAGGGATTCGCTTAACGACAGGAAAGGTTGTAAAATGGAGCAGAAGTGCCTTGGTTAGCGACATAAATTTTGGGGGGGCTCAGTTGCGGTCGTAAGCCGAGGAACGTCAGCGTCTCTCCACCACCCTCGTCCTGTCCCACATCTCCAAATGCACAACGTTGTGAGTGTTGTGTCTTTGTGTGTGTGTGTGTGTGCACCCAACACAACGGAGAAGCAGGCCAGGGCCATATGCAAATGAGCCGCCTCCGTATTACCATAACTTTCAATAATGAATGAGAACAGCTCCAGGGCTCCCATTTCCTCTCCCTTCTCATCTGCATATTTATGAAGCTCTATAAATGATTCAAATCCCCGCCCCATTTCTCCAGATACCGACGGACGGCTTCCTTCCACGCAACCTTTGCCGTCACAACTGGGGATATTCTGGGCCTTTCCTGGTTTTAATGCTGGGAGGGAGGCTTGGCCAACCGATCGCGAGGGAGGGAGGGACGGGGAGATGGGATTGGGTCTCTCTCCAGCGGTGAGCTGTCAATCAACCAACGCCACCCCCTCAACCCTTGAGGTCCAGATGTTTCTGCAGCTGTATCTTTGACCAGCCTTGGTGACTTGAAAAATGGGTGGACTTCAACTCCCAGAATTCCCCAGCCGGCCATGGAAGGAAGGGAAGAAGGATGGATGGATAACAGCATAACAGAGATGGAGGGGACCTTGGAGGTCTTCTAGTCCAACCCCCTGCTCAAGCAGGAGATCCTATACAAATGACTGCCCAGTCTCTCTTCAAAGGGCTGAGGTGGCACAGTGGTTAGAGTGCAGCACTGCAGGCTACTTCAGCTGACTGCAGTTCTGCAGTTCGGCTGTTCAAATCTCACTGGCTCAGGGTTGACTCGGCCTTCCATCCTTCCGAGGTGGGTAAAATGAGGACCCGGATTGTTGTTGGGGGCAATATGCTGACTCTGTAAACCGCTTAGAGAGGGCTGAAAGCCCTAGGAAGCGGTATATAAGTCTAACTGCTATTGCTATTGCTAAAAATCTCCAGTGATGGAGCACTCACAACCTCTAGTGGCAAGCTGTTCCCCTGGTTAATTGTCGTTACTGTTAGGAAGTTTCTCCTTAGTTCCACGTTGCTTCTCTCCTTGATTAGTTTGCATCCATTGCTTCTTGTCCTGATTTTTTCCTGCTTTGGAAAATAAGTTGACTCCCAAATCTTCTTTGGGGCAACCCCTGAGATATTGGAACCCTGCTATCAGGTCCCCCCCCCCCCCCCGGTCCTTCTCTTTGTTACACTAGACATCCCCAGTTCCTGCAACCGTTCTTCCTAGGTTTCATGGCTGCCTGGGAAGTTGCTGGAACCGGATATGTCCAGATTAATGAGAAAAAGGACTAGGGGAGACATGATAGCTGCCTTCCAATATCTCAGGGGTTGCCCCAAAGAAGAGGGAGTCAAGCTATTCTCCAAGGCACCTGAGGGCAGAACAAGAAGCAATGGGTGGAAACTAATCAAGGAGAGAAGCAACTTAGAACTGAGGAGGAATTTCCTGACATATATTGAGAACAATTAATCAGTGGAACAATTTGCTTCCAGAAGTTGTGAGTGCTCCAATACTGGAAGTTTTCAAGAAGATGTTGGACAACCTTTTGTCTGAACTGGTGCAGGGCTTTCTGCCTGAGCAGGGGGTTGGACTAGAAGACCTCCAAGGTCCCTTCCAACTTACCTATTCTAAATTCTTCCTGGTTACTCCAGGGCTGAGGTGTCCAAACTTGGGAACTTTTAATGTGAAGTACCCGTGGTTCGCCCATGAGGCCAATGTGGAGAAAAGACACGGACACAAGCTTTCTCGGGATGGAGCGACCCAGATTGGGGGTCTGGGAGCCCCTTTTATTGAGATAGGACAAAGGCAGGAGGAGCAATCAGCATACGATTTAAGACAGCCTGTCAAAATACAATTGCTAATCTACTGCTCAGGGAAGTTCTGTCTATATACGGTCAAATCCTGGGCGTCGTTGGGTAAGGCACATCTAGAGCGAACTATCAGGATGTTATGTTATGAACTATCAGGATGTTTATGGAGTTTGTTTTTTCCTGTGTGGTTCAGCGTGGCTGCGCATGCCCTGTTATGCACTGGGCCATGGGTGACCGCCACACCTACACAAGGAGTTATATGACAACATTTTAAGACTCGTGGACTTCAACTCCCAGCTGGCTGGGGAATTCTGGGAGTTGGAAGTCCACAAGTCTTAAAGTTCCCACGTTTGGACACCCCTGCTGTGTAGGATGACCTCACTTTACCCTCAGGCACTGAGGGGGCTGGCAGGGAGCTGCCCCACCACCACCACTGCCGGGGGGGGGAGGGGAGGGCAGAACCTCTGCTCAGCCATGATCTGAGGCCAGGCCAGCTGCATAACTCATGGTTGAAGTCCTCAAGGACCACTCAAGGAAGCCCAGTGGGCAGATCAGGGATCGCTTCATTACCTTTAGTGGTTTTCAAGATTTGTGTGTGTTGGGAAATAACGGGAGGGGAAGGAACATTAAACAAAGTGGTTGTCACCCATACCTTGTTGGCATTCCTGGAGATCTTGGAAGACGGAGTTGGCCTTCTAGATTTTGGGACTGAGATGGAGAGAGATGCTTCCGTGTTTTGTCGGAGCCGAGGTGGTGCAGTGGTTAGGGTGCAGTACTGCAGGCCACTTCAGCTGACTGTTATCTGCAGTTCAGCGGTTCTAATCTCACCGGCTCAAGGTTGACTCAGCCTTCCATCCTTCCGAGGTGGGTAAAATGAGGACCCGGATTGTTGTTGGGGGCGATATGCTGACTCTGTAAACCGCTTAGAGAGGGCTGAAAGCCCTATGAAGCGGTATATAAGTCTAACTGCTATTGCTATTGCTCTATCATCTATCTATCTATCTATCTATCTATCTATCTATCTATCTATCTATCTATCTATCTATCTATCTCTATCTATGTATCTATGTATCTATGTATCTATGTATGTATGTATGTATCTATCTATCTATCTATCTATCTATCTATCTATCTATCTATCTATCTATCTATCTATCTATCTATCTATCTATCTATCTGGGTGAAATGAGGACCCAGACTGTGGGGGCAAATATGCTGACTCTGTAAACCGCTTAGAGAGGGCTGAAAGCCCTATGAAGTGGTATATAAGTCTAACTGCTATTGCTATTGCTCTATCATCTATCTATCTATCTATCTATCTATCTATCTATCTATCTATCTATCTATCTATCTATCTCTATCTATCTATCTATCTATCTATCTATCTATCTATCTATCTATCTATCTATCTATCTATCTATCTATCTATCTATCTATCTATCTATCTATCTATCTATCTATCTATCTGGGTGAAATGAGGACCCAGACTGTGGGGGCGGATATGCTGACTCTGTAAACCGCTTAGAGAGGGCTGAAAGCCCTATGAAGCGGTATATAAGTCTAACTGCTATTGCTATTGCTATTGCTATTGTTTTAATATTGTTATTAAACATATTTTTTTTAAAGATTTTTTTTTTTTACAATTTCCTTCTATGCAACATTTCCACATCGGTTTCTATCCATTGTATATGCATTTCTCCCTCTCCCCCCCCTCGTTTCAATTTCTCTAGACATAGGATACTAATACACACATCCCTTAAATTACAATCCTTCGTGGTGTATCGTTTCCATTTATAGATGTTTATTCATCTCTACATATACATGACTAATTTCTAACTCCTGTGCCTTCTTCCTAAGCTTCACCCTTATCCTCCAGCGATTTGTACCACTCGTTCCATACCATATAAGGTTCTCTTTTCCCCTTTATCTTTCATTTCTTTTGTGAGTCTGTCCATCTCTGCACACTCTCAAAACTTTCCTTATCACATTTTCCCCTCTGTCGGTAGCTTATTGATTCTTCCAGTTTTGTGCCTATATTATGCTCGCCGCCGTTGTAACATGTAAAATTAAAGACTGTTTTTTTGTAATTAAAGCGTTTTAATAGATTTTACACATATTTCCTCTTCCCTCCCTCCCCCCCAACCCCATACCCCCCAACCTCCCAGAGCAAAATACAGGGTATAAACGTTTAACAATCATACACTAACATAAGCTAACTTTAGCGTCGTACCTTCACTTATACTTTAACTCCCCTTTTATTAAGCTGACTTTAGGTAAATTACAACATTCCTTGTTCATTCATTCATAAGCCAGCTGAAATTTCTTAGTCCCATATTTATTTTGAATATAATAGTCCATCTTCTCCATTCCAACTTATATTTCTCATCTGGATGGTCCTTCAAGTATGCTGATATTTTGGCCTGCTAAGTTTGTTACTTTTAACGTCCATTCTTGAATAGTAGGCAAATCTTCCTTTTTCCAGTACTGGGCCACCAAGAATCATGCTGATGTTATTAAGTTCAGAATCAAATTAGTCTCTATAGCTGTACAGTCTGTGATTATACCTAACAAGAATAAGATTGTATTTTTTAAAAAAAATTGTATTTCCTTGTAAGCTTCAGTGTTTTTGCACCCAGTCCACAGGCCCCCATCTTCCTGTGTTGTGAGTGTCATGCTGCGTATTGTGTGTTTAGAGCTTCCGAGAGTGTGAACCTTGTTGGGCAGCAAAGGGGACCAGCCAGCAACTCGCGGAGCCCATGAAGCGGCTCACGGGAAGGCAGCATCCGAGAACTCGGTCTCACGACCTTTGCCCACGTCTGGAAGGGGGATTCACGGGAGAAAGGAATTGGGCTGGGAAAAGTTAATGGCCAAAGGAAACCAGGCCACCAAAGGACACGATGGGTGGACACCACGAAAGCCGACAGCAGCCGGAATATAGAACAACTTCAAGAAGTAGTGGAGAATCGGAAAATGTGGAGAGAATTGCTAAGAGTCGGACATGACTGAATGGATAACTACTACTACTACTACTACTACTACTATTGTTACTGCTACTTCTTCTTCCTCTTCTTCTTCTTTTTCTTCTTCCCCTTCCTCCTCCTCCTCCTCTCTTTCTCCTCTCCTTCTCCTTCTTCCTCTTCTTCTCCCCCTCCTCCTCCTCTTCTTCTTCTTCTCCTCCTCTCCTTCTCCTCTCCTTCTCCTTCTTCCTCTTCTTCTCCCCCCTCTTCCTCCTCTTCCTCTTCTTCTCCTCCTCCTCTTCCTCTCCTTCTTCCTCTTCTTCTTCCCCCTTCCTCCTCCTCTTCTTCTTCTTCTTCCTCTTCTTCCCCCTTCCTCCTCCTCCTCTTCCTCTTCTTCTCCTCCTCCTCTCCTTCTCCTTCTTCCTCTTCTTCTTCTCCCCCCTCCTCCTCCTCTTCCTCTCCTTCTTCCTCTTCTTCCCCCTTCCTCCTCCTCCTCTTCCTCTTCTTCTTCTCCTCCTCCTCCTCCCCCCCCAAAAGGACCTTGTCATCTCCTGAGGTTGTTTTGGCCCATGAATTAACCCAACCAACTTTACACTGAAGGAGTTTTGATGATTGAATTACAGGCTATCAAATTGGCTGCATTGTCTTCAGGACAATATGTCTCCATAGGGGTCCTTCCAAATTTCCAGTGGTGCTTCATTGTTTTCTGGATCCCTCCATTGTCTCCAGGAGGATCTGTCTCCATTGGGGTTCTTCAGATTTTCCAACGGTGCCTCTATCATTGTTTGGGGGTCTATCTATTGTCTCCAGGAGGATCTATCTCAACCGGTTCCTTCAGATCTTCCAATGGTGCCTCCATGATCCTCCTCTTCCTCTCCTTCCTCTTCCTCCTCCTCCTGCTATCTCCAACTAGGTCCTTGAGATCTTCCAAGGATGCCTCCATGATCCTCCTGTTCCTCTTCTTTCTCCTCCTCCTCCTGATATTTCCAACTAGGTCCTTGAGATCTTCCAAGGGTGCCTCCATGATCCTCCTGTTCCTCTTCTTTCTCCTCCTCCTCCTCCTGATATTTCCAACTAGGTCCTTGAGATCTTCCAAGGGTGCCTCCATGATCCTCCTCTTCCTCCTCTTCCTGCTATTTCCAACTAGGTCCTTGAGATCTTCCAAGGGTTCCTCTATGATCCTCCTGTTCCTCTTCTTTCTCCTCCTCCTCCTCCTGCTATTTCCAACTAGGTCCTTGAGATGTTCCAAGGATGCCTCCATGATCCTCTTCCTTCTCCTCCTCCTCCTCCTCCTATCTCAAACTAGGTCCTTCAGCCTCCATGGATGCCTCCATGGTTCTGTAGTCCATCTATTGTCTCCAGGAGGATCTATCTCCAACCAGGTCCTTGAGATCTTCCAAAGGTGCCTCCATGATCCTCCTCCTCCTCCTCCTCCTCCTCCTCCTCCTCCTCCTCCTCCTCCTCCTCCTCCTCCTCCTGCTATCTCCAACTAGGTCCTTCAGCTCTTCCAAGGATGCCTCCATGGTTCTGTAGTCCATCTATTGTCTCCAGGAGGATCTATCTCCAACCAGGTCCTTCAGATCTTCCAAGGGTGCCTCCATGATCCTCCTCCTCCTCTTCCTCCTCCTCCTCCTCCCCCTCCTCCTACTGCTATCTCCAACTAGGTCCTTCAGCTCTTCCAAGGATGCCTCCATGGTTCTGTAGTCCATCTATTGTCTTCAGGAAGATCTATCTCCAACCAGGTCCTTGAGATCTTCCAATGGCACCCCCATTGTCCAACTACAACGAAGGAACTGGAAGCGGCCACCACCCCCCCATGGCTGCAAACCTCTGCAAAACCCCTCCCCTCTTCCGGTGCTGCCCTTGGCACGCCAGTGGTGCAAGGAACCCCCCCTCCCGTCACAGATGGGGTGGCTGGCGGTGCACCCGTCCTCTTCTCCCCCCTGACTCTTATTATTCCACACCAGAGCCTGGCTGGTGGGCAGCCCCTTCCTCCGCTCCGGCCTGCAGCCATAAAACTGGCCTGCCGGTAATGCGTCTCCATTAAGCTAAGCGATCTAATGATAATAAAATGGCACATTTAACTTTAAAACATTTGGCTTCACTCCGTGGAGTGTGGCGTGTGGGGGTGGAGGTCTCATCATCTTTCCCTCCCCTCTTCTTTTTTCTCCCTTTAATGAAGCTGAATGCAAAATGACTTTTCCTTCTCTGCGGAGTTGATGGTGTTGCAGAAAATGTCAGGCGTTGGACTTCTCAGGATACAGGAAAAGTTTATTTGGCAGCCAGGTTGAGAAAGCTAGCGCATGGCTTAGCATTGCAAGTCCTGAACAGCCTTAATTATCGAAGCAGGCGTTCTTATACATTCCCAAAAGCATTGCAACACGGAAATACTCAACACATTTCTTAGTGGTTACCTGGAGGAGAGAAGCCTTATAAGGAGATGAAGGTAGCAATAGCAGTTAGACTTATATACCGCTTCATGGGGCTTTCAGCCCTCTCTAAGCGGTTTACAGAGTCAGCATATTTGCCCCCAACAACAATCCGGGTCCTCATTTTACCCACCTCGGAAGGATGGAAGGCTGAGTCAACCCTGAGCCGGTGAGATTTGAACAGCCGAACTGCAGGACTCCAGTCAGCTGAAGTAGCCTGCAGTACTGCACCCTAACCACTGCGCCACCTTGGCTCTTACTTCTCCTTTTGTTTCAGGTATGGCTTACGTGTTATTAACGAACTTTAATTGAACTTTGTGGTTTGGACTTTTAACCCAAGTTGTGACATATAGGGACGTTGGCGAGAACATCCTGTGGTTAGTGAATTGGGGACACTTCCTTTAAGCAACTTCTAACTGTCCCTGTTATTCTATTGCAAGTCCCAACTCTTGTCAACGTGACTTTTAATATAGAAGTAAAGGGGTTCTAAGAGGCTGTCCAGCCTGACCCAGTAGGTGTCACACTTAATGTCCAAATCTCACTTTACGGCTCACTTTAGAGCCGAGGTGGCGCAGTGGGTAGAGTGCAGTACTGCAGGCCACTTCAGCTGACTGCTAGTTCAGCAGTTCAGCGGTTCAAATCTCACCGGCTCAGGGTTGACTCAGCCTTCCATCCTTCCGAGGTGGGTAAAATGAGGACCCAGACTGTGGGGGCAATATGCTGACTCTGTAAACCGCTTAGAGAGGGCTGAAAGCCCTATGAAGCGGTATATAAGTCTAACTGCTATTGCTATTGCTAATGGCACTTTGGTTGAGGAACACAAAAGGAGCATTAATTGGGGGAGGGGGTATGTTGGTTGTTTCAGGGACCAAATTCACATGGTAGGAAGTTAGCAAACTCACCACCACCACCACCAACCTCTCCTAGAAGAATGAAATGTCCTGGGAAATATTGAGAAAGGCAGAATATTATATTTCCCTGGATCAGAGATGGAGAAACATGTTTTGAGGCAGGAAACTCTTAATAGCCCCCAGCTTTGTCAAGGGGCCATTAAAAGGTTTGGGGCAGTCTATTCTACATAACAAAGATCTCCCCCCCTCCGCTCCAGGGTGATGGGATTAAGGCATGATAGTATTAGCCTCTTTTTTTTCTTCTTCACCCAACATCTGGAAGCATGGGATCCCCCTTTTCTATTCAGGAGCTCAAGCCATGTGAGCCGAGGTGGTGCAGTGGTTAAATGCAGCACTGCAGGCTACTTCAGCTGACTGCAGTTCTGCAGTTCGGCTGTTCAAATCTCACCGGCTCAAGGTTGACTCAGCCTTCCATCCTTCCGAGGTGGGTAAAATGGGGACCCGGATTGTTGTTGGGGGCAATATGCTGACTCTGTAAACCGCTTAGAGAGGGCTGAAAGCCCTATGAAGCGGTATATAAGTCTAACTGCTATCCTGTTCACCATTAAACCATCTTTTCCAAGCAGCCTCCATGTCTCCAGTGTCTTTTTCCCCACTTGGAGCCAAACCCAGAAGGACATTTCTTCTAAAGCAATATCTTGGTGGGGTTTCTAGAAACGTGGCACCTAATGCACGGAGAATTTGCAGCAATCCTTCCACCGTTCCTCCTTCCCGAAATATTCTTTTGCAAGGGGGGGGGAAGAACAGGAACTGGTGGGAGGCGGTGAACATCTGGGCACATAATTCCGTGAATAAATGAAGCCAGGGAGAACAAGCCTTTTCATCTTGTCGTGTTAAAAATTCTTTTCTTTGGGGGGGATAAAACTCGGCCGTGTTTTGCTTCGGCATCTTGGCAAGCCCTTGATTATAGCAATAATAATAATAACAGTAGACTTATATACTGCTTCATAGGGCTTTCAGCCCTCTCTAAGCGGTTTACAGAGTCAGCATATCGCCCCCAACAACAATCCGGGTCCTCATTTTACCCACCTCGGAAGGATGGAAGGCTGAGTCAACCCTGAGCCGGTGAGATTTAAAATGCAGCACTGCAGGCTACTGCTAGATCAGCAGTTCAGCGGTTCAAATCTCACCGGCTCAGGGTTGACTCAGCCTTCCATCCTTCCGAGGTGGGTGAAATGAGGACCCGGATTGTTGTTGGGGGCAATATGCTGACTCTCTGTAAACCGCTTAGAGAGGCCTGAAAGGCCTATGAAGCGGTATATAAGTCTACTGCTATTGCTATTGCTATTAACCACTGCGCCACCTTGGCTCTTAAGTCCTTGAGGGACTTTCAGCGGTCAACTGGCAACGCCTCCGCCATGGCCAAGCTGATTTCCTTGGGAGACATTTTTTTATGGAGAGGGTTTGGCCCTTGTCTTCTGCTTCGGAGTCCTTTGCTTTTTTGGCTGGCTACAGCTCTGAGATCTCCTGGAGGTCTCGCATCCAATTGGATCCTGGTTACCGTAGTTTTCCCCAAGAGAGGCCGAAGGTTGGATGGAGAACTTGCAGCCCCTTTGACTCCATGATTAGGGAGTGCCCACAGGATGGCAAATAATAAAAGACTCA
The DNA here is from genome assembly GCF_051295495.1 of Thamnophis sirtalis. Lineage (NCBI taxonomy): Eukaryota > Metazoa > Chordata > Lepidosauria > Squamata > Natricidae > Thamnophis > Thamnophis sirtalis. Next base: position 1,491,812 of record NW_028261397.1, on the reverse strand, counting down.
GTTTTTGTTGGATTCAATCCAGGGTTTTCCAGTCTTGGCAATTTTAAGACCTGGACTTCCATTCCCAGAATTCCTCAGCCGGCATGCTTTAAGGTGGGTAGACTTCAACTCCCAGAATCCCCCAGCCAGCAATGCTTTAAAAGGGAGGACTTCCACTCCCATAATCCCCAGCCAGCAATGCTTTAAGAGGGGAGGACTTCCACTCCCAGAATCCCCCAGCCAGCAATGCTTTAAGAGGGGTGGGCTTCCACTCCCATAATCCCCCAGCCAGCAATGCTTTAAGAGGGGTGGGCTTCCACTCCCAGAATCCCCCAGCCAGCAATGCTTTAAAAGGGAGGACTTCCACTCCCATAATCCCCCAGCCAGCAATGTTTTAAGAGCAGAGCTGGCTGGAGAATTCTGGGAGTTGAAGTCCACGAGTCTTAAAGTTGCCAAGTTTGGGAACCACTGTGTTAGATCATCGTGGGAACAGATGAGGCAGCCAATCAGATTTGAATGAGTTCCCGCTGGTATCAGCGGGCATTGGTGGAAACCACATACATACATTGCTAAGTGCTCAGAGTACTTAACATGTGCAATTACAATTGTTTTGCGCTTGTGCAGAGCAAAAAAATCAAGATAGCGGCCCCAGAGGAGAATTGGATCCGGGGGAGGGAGGGGCATAGCAAGGCTGGGTCTCTGCCGGTTGCAGTGACCCAGGCCACCGAATCACGACCGGTTCTGCCAAACCAGTAGGAACCCATCTCTACTAGCCAGGCCCAGTTCCTGCAACCGTCCATCGTATGTTTTAGCCTCCATTTAGCCTAATCTTCTTGGTTGCTCTTCTCTGCACTCTTTCTAGAGGCTCCACATCTTTTTTATATAATGGTGACTAAATAGCTGGACCCCCTTCCTCCTCTCTGGGGCAGCCCCTCAAATACTGGAAGATGCTCTCCTGTCTCCCCTGGTCCTTCTCTTCCCTAGACTAGCCAGGCCCGGTTCCTGCAACCGTTCTTCGTATGTTTGAGCCTCCAGGCCTTTGGTCGTCTTAGGTAGATTCAGATTAACAGAGTTGGAAGGGACCTTGGAGGTCATCTAGTCCAACCCCACCACCCAAGAAGGAGACACTATACCATTTCTGACCAATGGCAGTCCAGTCTCTTCTTGAAAGCCTCCAGTGATGAAGCTCCCACAATTTCTGAAGGCAACTTCTGTTCCATGGGTTGATCGTTCTCCCGGTCAGGAAATTCCTCCTTATTTCCAGGTTGAATCTCTCCTTGGTCAGTTTCTGCCCATTCTTCCTTCTCTGGCCTTTGGGTGCCTTGGAAAATAGCTTGACCCCCTTCCTCCTCTCTGGGGCAGCCCCTCAAATACTGGAAGATGCTCTCCTGTCTCCCCTGGTCCTTCTCTTCCCTAGACTAGCCAGGCCCAGTTCCTGCAACTGTTCATCAGATGTTTTAGCCTCCAGGCCTTTGATCATCTTAGATAGATTCAGATTAACACAGTTGGAAGGGACCTTGTAGGTCATCTAGTCCAACCCCCTACTCTAGCAGGAGACCACACCATTTCTGACAGAGGGCAGCCCAGTCTCTTCTTGAAAGCTTCCAGGGATGAAGCCCCCACAACTTCTGAAGGCAATTTCTATTCCATTGAATACAGATTAACAGAGTTGGAAGGGACCTTGGAGGTCATCTAGTCCAACCCCCCATCCAAGCAGGAGACCCTACACCATTTCTGACCGATGGCAGTTCAGTCTGTTCTTAAAAGCTTCCAGGGATGAAGCCCCCACAACTTCCGAAGGCAACTTCTCTTCCATCGGTTGATTGTTCTCACTTGTCAGAAACTGGATGCGGGATTCTAGGTGTGGCCTTACTAAGGCTTTACAGAGTGGTGTTAGTTCCTCCCTTGATCTTTATTGCATCCCTCTGTTCATGGAGCTTAGGATTTCGTTGGCCTTTTTGGCTGGCTCCTCTTTAGCTGGTTGTCCACTAAGACTCCAAGATCCCTCTCACAGTCACTGCTAGTAAGATGGACTGTCGTGAAGCTGCCGGTGGTGGGGGTTGGGGGGGGTGGAGAGGGGGGCGCTCTGCCAGATGGAGATCACAAATTCGCTTTGGGGGGGCCCTGGAAGCGACCGAGCCGAAAGGGGGAGAGGTCGTAGGCGGGTTTCTCCCCCAGGCTCAGTTCACACAAGATCTTCCCCACGACTGGCGCAAACTTGAACCCGTGGCCTGTGGAAGAGACAAGAAGGGAGAAACGGGTGCATAATTCGCCCTCTTCCGCTTTCTTTCCCCGCCCTGCGTGCTCTTGTAGTCCCCGACTTACAACCATTGATTTAGTGACCGCCCAAAGTTACAAGGGCACTGGAAAAAAAATCCACTTATGGCCGTTTTTCCACACGTACGACCTTTGCGGCATCCCTGCGCTCACATGATCAAAATTCAGGCCCTTGGCAACTGACTCGTATTTATGACGGTCGCAGTGTCCCCGGGGTCACTGTGATCCACTTTTGCGACCTTCTGACAAGCAGGAAGCCAGATTCCCTTTACAGCTATGTTACTCGGCGATTCGCTTATCGGCTGTGGCAAGCAAGGTCGTAAAATGGGACACAACTCGCTTGAGTAGAACACAGTATGAAAATAGAATACAACAGAATATTGGAATAGAGAAGAGAAGAGTAGAAGAGAATATTGGAATGAAGAATAGAATAGAATAGATAGAAGAGAAGAGAAGAGAAAGAGAAGGGAAGGGAAGGGAAGAGAGAGAGAGAAAGAGAAAGAAAGAGAAAGGAAGGGAAGAGAAAGAGAAGGGAAGGGAAGAGAAGAGAAAGAAAGAGAAAGGGGAGGGAAGGAAAGGGAAGAGAAGAAAGAGAGAGAAAGAAAGAGGAAGGGAAGCAAATGAGAAGAGAAGAGAGAGAGAGAAAGAGAAAGAAAGAGGAAGGGAAGGGAATGAGAAGAGAAGAGAGAAAGAGAAAGAGAGAAAGAGAAAAAAGAGAAAGGGAAGAGAAGAGAAAGAAAGAGGAAGGGAAGGGAAGGAAAGGGAAGAGAAGAAAGAGAGAGAGAAAGAAAGAGGAAGGGAAGTGAATGAGAAGAGAAGAGAGAGAGAGAAAGAGAAAGAAAGAGGAAGGGAAGGGATGAGAAGAGAAGAGAGAAAGAGAAAGAGAGAAAGAGAAAAAAGAGAAAGGGAAGAGAAGAGAAAGAAAGGAAGGGAAGGGAAGGAAAGGGAAGAGAAGAAAGAGAGAGAGAGAAAGAAAGAGGAAGGGAAGCGAATGAGAAGAGAAGAGAGAGAGAGAAAGAGAAAGAAAGAAAGAGGAAGGGAATGAGAAAAGAGAGAAAGAGAAAGAGAGAAAGAGAAAAAAGAGAAAGGGAAGAGAAAGGGAAGGGAAGAGAAAGAAAGAGGAAGGGAAGGGAATGAGAAGAGAAGAGAGAGAGAAAGAGAAAGAAAGAGAAAGGGAAGGGAAGAGAAAGAGAAAGGAAGGGAAGAGAAGAGAAAGAAAGAAGAAGGGAAGGGAATGAGAAGAGAAGAGAGAGAAAGAGAGAGAAAGAGAAAGAAAGAGAAAGGGAAGGGAAGGGAAGGGGAGGGGAGGGGAGAAGAGAAGCTGGAAGGAACCTTAGAGGTCTTCTAGTCCAGCCCCCTGCCCAGCCAGGAGGACCTATATACCATTTCAGATAAGTGACTGTCTCAACCCTTCTTGAAAACCTCCAGTGACGGAGCAGCCACACCTTCTGGGGGCCAAAGCTCTTCCACTGAGTAATTGTCCCAACTGCTGGGAAGTTTCTCCTCAGTTGCAAGCTCTTGTAGAAAGATAGACTGTGCTTGAACCAGGAGGCTTTCCTGGAGAGCAGCTCCTGAAGACGAGGCTCCAGGAGAAATGAGTCCCTCTTGGCAAGCGATTCTTCCCAGCCCCCCCTCCCACGGCCCCCGCTTTACCTGAGAACCCGGCTCCGATGACCACGTTCTCAAAAACGGGGGTGTCGGTCCAGAATGAAGTCCCTGTCTGGAGTGTTCTGGAGGGGAAGGGGGGGGGGAAGAAACCTCAGAGGAAATCCAGGTTTAGGTTTTTGGGCGGGGAGGTGGGAGGGGGGGCTGGGAAGGCAGGTGGTACTGCATAGATCGGGAGGGGGGGCAAGGATGCCAACTTAAGCCCTTTGGACTACCCCATAATTCCTGAGACAGGCAGATTTCGAACTGGATGAGCAAAACAGGCGATAAATCTATGTATTTATATACATCCATCCATCCATCTATCTATCCATCTATCCATGTATATATCTAGCTCTGTCTCTCTGTCCATCTATCCATTTCTATCTGTCTCTCTATCATTATCCATCTATCTCTATATCCATCTCTCTATCTGTATGAATCTATCCATCTCTCTATCTCTCTTCCATCTATCTCTATCCATCTCTCTATCTCTATCCATCTATCCTTCCATCTCTCTATCTATCCATCTATCTCTCTATCTCCATCCATCTGTCTCTCTATCTCTATCTATCCTATCTATTCATCTATCTATCTCTCTATCTCCATCCATCTCTCTCTCTATCTCTCTCTATCTCTCTCTATCCATATATCCATCTATCTCTATCCATCTATCCATCTATCCATCTCTCTATCTCTCTCTAACCATCCAACTCCATCCATCTCTCTATCTCTGTCTCTGTCTCTCTATCTCTGTCTCTCTATCTGTCTCTCTATCCATCTATCTATCTCTCTATCTCCATCCATCTCTCTCTATCTCCATCCATCTCTCTCTCTCTCTATCTCTCTCTATCTCTCTCCATCCATATATCCATCTATCCATCTATCTCTCTATCTCCATCCATCTGTCTCTCTATCTCTATCTATCCTATCTATTCATCTATCTATCTATCTCTCTATCTCCATCCATCTCTCTCTCTATCTCTCTCTATCTCTCTCTATCCATATATCCATCTATCTCTATCCATCTATCCATCTATCCATCTCTCTATCTCTCTCTAACCATCTATCTCCATCCATCTCTCTATCTCTGTCTCTGTCTCTCTATCTCTGTCTCTCTATCTGTCTCTCTATCCATCTATCTATCTCTCTATCTCCATCCATCTCTCTCTATCTCCATCCATCTCTCTCTCTCTCTATCTCTCTCTATCTCTCTCCATCCATATATCCATCTATCCATCTATCTCTATCCATCTATCCATCTCTCTAACCATCTATCCATCTATCCATCCATCTCTCTATCTCTGTCTCTCTATCCATCTATATCTATCCATCTAGCTATCTCTCTATCTCCATCCATCTATATCTCTATCCATCTATCCATCTATCCATCTATCCATCTATCCATCTATCCATCTATCCATCTATCCATCTATCCATCTATCCATCTATCCATCTATCCATCTATCCATCTATCCATCTATCCATCTATCCATCCATCTATCTATCTATCTATCTATCTATCTATCTCTATCCATCTATCCATCTATCCAGTGAGTCACAGGGTCGTTAAGCGAATCCGGCTTCCCCGTTGACTTGGCTGCTCAGAAGGTCGCAAAAGGAGGACCACGTGACCCCGGGAGGCTGCGACTGTCATAACTAGGAGTCAGTTGCCAAGCGGCTGGATTTAAGTCCCGTGACGCCTGGAGGCTGCCAGGGTTCCTAACGGTGAAAAATGGTCCTAAAGTCCTTCTTTTCAGTGCCGTTATAACTTTGAACCGGTCACTAAATGAACGGTTGTACATCGAGGACTGCGCATATAAGGGCCGAGTGACCTGCTGATTATTGGAAAAGTTTCCATGGTTTGCAAATATGCAACGTTTCCTGTTGACAATCCACAGATTTCTGTGCCTCTGTGCAAGGCTTGGGGGGGGGTGTTGGGGGGGGGAGAAAAAGTGGGGCCTCGGGGGAACTCCCGCATTTGAGGGGAAGACAAGGGGGTCTGGGGGTGTGTGTGTCTCCCTCCTTACCGTGTATAAGCACCATTCTTGGACTGCAGGCTCCGGATCGAGGCCCGGGAGATACTTGCCGACGAAATCCTGCAGGCGCTGGAGGTCAGCCCCGGGGGAGACCCCGCTCTCCTGGCTGGGGTGATCGGGGTCTGTGGGGCAGCCGTGGTGGTAGCAGACCTGGCAGGAGACAGACAGACAGACAGACAAGGAGGGCTCCTGGGGGGCTCTGTGACTTTCTCTGTTTTCTTCCAGATGTTTCACGACCGAACTAGGTAACACCACCAGTGCTAGAAGGGAGTGTGCTGTGCAAAAAGGAGGAGGGGGAAGAGGAGGAGGAGGAGGAGGAGGTGGGGAGGAAGGAGAAGAAAAGGACTGGAGGTTCCTTACTGCCCTCTGAGCTTCTTGCAGACGTTTCATGAGTGAACTAGGTAACACCATCAGTTCCGGAAGGGAATGTGGTGGGGGAAAAAGGAGGAGGAGGAGGATGGTGGGTTTTTCTCTGTGTTCTCGCAGGGCCAAGGGCTGATTTGGGGGGGGGGGGTGAGCTTCGGGGGCCGGGAGAGAGCCTGAGGCTGATGGCCGCCCAGGGCCAGATTCCCAGGATCCTCCCTGATTGTGTCTGAGAGGAGATCCGGTTGCTCCTTTTTCGGGTGGCAGCAGGAGAGCCGGAGAACTGGAGAGGGAGTTAAGGGCGTCATCAGCTGAGAATTCTTGCATTGCCGCAAAGGATCTCAATACAAAACCTTCTGGAATTCTGCTGGCACTTTGCTGGTGCCAGTTAAGCACGGGGAGTCCTCGACTTACAACTTAGCGACCCTTCAAAGTTACAACGGCAACTGAAGAAAAGAGACTTAGGACTCAGGTCCCACATTTACGACCGTCGCGGCCTCCCCGTGATATCGGTCACGTGGTCAAAATTCAGGCACTTGGCAAACTGACTCAGATTTATGACGGTCACGGCGTCCCGGGGGGGTCTCGTGATCCCTTTTTCCGCCCCCCGTCAAGGGGAAGCAAGATTCACTCAGCAACCACGTGATTCACTGAACAACTGCAAGGATTCCCTTAACAACGGAGACAAGAAAGGTTGTAAAATGGGGGACCAAACCCACTGAACAACTTTTCTCACTCAGAGAAAGAAAGAAATTGGGGGCTCAATTGGTGGTCGTAAGTCGAGGACCCCCTCCCCCCCCGATTCCTTGACCTGCTCCAGCCCCTTCCTCCTCACTCACCTTGATGAGATCCGGGTACTCCCCAGCCTGCACGCCGTAGAAGTGGTGGTCGTCTCGGTTGAGGCCGATGCCCAGGAAACACGGAGGGTGCCCATGGAGGGCCCGGGGGCCTGGCACCTTCGCCCGCAGGTAGCAAACTCGGACACGTAGCGGCTGAAAAGGAGAAGGGGGCTGAGGAAGGTGGGCGACACTTTCTTTCTTAAGCGGTCATAAGTCGAGGACTACGCAACTGTCTCGCTTAGCAATGAAATTCCGGGCTAAATTGAGGTCATAAGTTGAGGACTATGCAACTGTCTCGCTTAGCAATGAAATTCCAGGCTAAATTGTGGTCATAAGTTGAGGACTATGCAACTGTCTCGCTTAGCAATGAAATTCCGGGCTAAATTGAGGTCATAAGTCGAGGACTATGTGCAGAGTGCTCCCCACCAGCGACCCTCCTTACGGCTGGCCTTGCACCCCAATTATTGACAGGCCCCCCCCCCGCTTACCTGAAGAGGCAGCTGCAGCCCCAAAGGAGCCAGGAGCTGATTGGTCCATGCGCCGGCTGTGACCACTAGGCGCTTTGCCCAGTACTTCCCTCGGCTGGTTGTAACAGTGACCACCGGCCCGGGAGGACTTCCAGGACCTTCTCTCCGTCCCTCAAGACCCCTCGGTGCCTCTGGAACAGATCCTGGGGGGGGGGGGGGGAAGAGAAGCCCCAAAGACGGCAGTCTGGCACTGTCTGTCTGTCTGTCTGCCTATAGGTTTTTCCGTTGGCCCATCAATCTATCATATCTACCTACCTACCTATCATCCATCCATCCATCCATCTATTTATCTATTCATCTATCTTCTGTCCATCCATCTCTATCATCCATCCATCCATCCATCTGTCCGTCCGTCCGTCTGTCTATCATCTATCTATCTATCTATCTATCTATCTATCTATCTATCTATCTATCTATCTATCTATCTATCCAACTACTATCTATTCATTCACCTATATATCTATCCATCTATCTTCTGTCCATCCATCCATCTCTATCATCCATCCATCCATCCATCCATCCATCCATCCATCCATCTATCTTCTATCTGTCTGTCTGTCTGTCTGTCTATCCTACTATCTATTCATTCACCTATCTATTCATCTATCTTCTGTCCATCCATCCATCTCTGTCATCCACCCATCAATCCATCTATCTATCTGTCTGTATGTCTGTCTATCTTCTATCTATCTATCTATCTATCTATCTATCTATCTATCTATCTATCTATTCATCCACTTATTTATCCACCTATCTTCTGTCCATCCATCCATCTCTATAAATCTCTGTCTGTCTGTCTGTCTCTCTCTCTCTCTCTATCTATCTATCTATCTATTCATCCACTTATTTATCCACCTATCTTCTGTCCATCCATCTCTATAAATTTCTGTCTGTCTGTCTGTCTGTCTGTCTGTCTGTCTGTCTGTCTGTCTCTCTCTCTCTCTCTCTCTCTATCTATCTATCTATCTATCTATCTATCTATCTATTCATCCACTTATTTATCCACCTATCTTCTGTCCATCCATCCATCTCTATAAATCTCTGTCTGTCTGTCTGTCTGTCTCTCTCTCTCTATCTATCTATCTATTCATCCACTTATTTATCCACCTATCTTCTGTCCATCCATCTCTATAAATTTCTGTCTGTCTGTCTGTCTGTCTGTCTGTCTGTCTGTCTGTCTGTCTGTCTGTCTCTATCTATCTATCTATCTATCTATCTATCTATCTATCTATCTATCTATCTATCTATCTATCTATCTATCTATCTCCGTCCATCCATCCATCCATCTCCCACCTTTATTATTTTAACATTCACAAATGAAGAGGGGCCTCTTTTGTCCAATGGGTCCATTAGGGAAGAAGGGAAATAGGGGGGGGGCTTCTCTTCACCTATTCTCCCCCACCAAAAGACGCACCTGCACAGCTCGGAGGGCCTTGTTGGCACACAAGACGCCTGCCGTGGGGTCCATCACAGCCATCTCCCCGCCGTACGGGTGGATCCCTGGGAACCGCTTGACCAACTCCTGGGGGGTCAGGGTTTCGCATGGCAACCGGTGGCGCTCCATGGTCTGCCTGTAGCTCTGGAACTCGGGGTTCTCTGGCTGCCCCACCACCAGGGCGGGCATCGGCCTGCGGCAGAGGGAGGGTGGTTATGGCAGGATGGGGAAGAAGGCCCAAGGGGCGGAGGGGCAACAGGGGGCTTGGACAAGCCCAAGGCCGGCCGAAGTGGGAAGGCCAGCATAATGCTTTTGACCAGGGGTCTCCAACCTTGGCAACTTTAAGACTGGTGGACTTCGACTCCCAGAATTCCTCAGCCAGCAAAGCTTCAATTCTGGGAATTGAAGTCCACCAGTCTTAAAGTTTTGCTGGCTGAGGAATTCTGGGAGTTGAAGTCCACAAGCCTTAAAGTTTTGCTGGCTGAGGAATTCTGGGAATCGAAGTCCACAAGCCTTAAAGTTTTGCTGGCTGAGGAATTCTGGGATTTGAAGTCCACAAGCCTTAAAGTTTTGCTGGCTGAGGAATTCTGGGAATTGAAGTCCACAAGCCTTAAAGTTTGCTGGCTGAGGAATTCTGGGAATTGAAGTCCACAAGCCTTAAAGTTTGCTGGCTGAGGAATTCTGGGAATTGAAGTCCACAAGCCTTAAAGTTTGCTGGCTGAGGAATTCTGGGAATTGAAGTCCACAAGCCTTAAAGTTTGCTGGCTGAGGAATTCTGGGAATTGAAGTCCACAAGCCTTAAAGTTTGCTGGCTGAGGAATTCTGGGAATTGAAGTCCACAAGACTTAAAGTTTTGCTGGCTGAGGAATTCTGGGAATTGAAGTCCACAAGACTTAAAGTTTTGCTGGCTGAGGAATTCTGGGAGTTGAAGTCCACAAGCCTTAAAGTTTTGCTGGCTGAGGAATTCTGGGAGTTGAAGTCCACCAGTCTTAAAGTCGCCAAGGCTGGAGAGAGACCCCTGCTTTAGATGGTCAACTGGCTAACAAGACGGAGGGCAGCCTGCCTCTGACCCCACCTGCCAGACGAAAAATCATTCGGATGACCATTTTCTTAATGATTTTTAGGGAATGGCATAAATTACCCGGAGAATCTGCCTGGCTGTTTGCAGGGCCAGCAAGTTGTGGGGGGCACACAAGAAAGACAGGGGGAGGCCAGCAAATTTGGCAGTGCTGGAAGGGAGGGGGAATTCCAGGAGGGGGGGAGGAGGAGGAGGAAGAGGAGGAAGAGGAGGAGGAGAAAGGACTGTGGGATATTTGGTGCTATCTGAGCCTGGCTGTTTTCTTGAAGACGTTTCGTGACCTAACTAGGTAATTTCATCAGTACTAGAAAGGAGGGGGGGATTCCAGAGGGGGGGAGGAGGAAGAGGAGGAGGAGGAGGAGGAGGAGGAGGAGGAGGAGGAGGAGGAGGAGGAGGAAGAAGAAGACTGTGGGTTCCTTGGTTCTCTCTCAGCTTGCTTGTTTTCTTGCAGACATTTCACAACCAAACTAGGTAACACCATCAGTTCTAAAAGGGAGTGTGGTGTGCATAAAGGAGGAGGAAGAGGAGAAAGAGGAGGAGGAAGAGGAGGAGGAAGAGGAAGAGAACTGTGGGCTTCTTGGCTCTCTCTGAGCTTGGTGGTTTTCTCGCAGATGTTTCATGACCCAACTAGGGAACATCATCAGTGCTAGAAGGGAGTTTCTGGAGAAGAGGAGGAGGAGGAAGGAGAAGAAGAGGAGGAGGAGGACGGAGGAGAAAGATTGCAGGATCCTTGGTGGTCTCTGAGCTTGGGGGTTTTCTCGCAGGCGTTTAATGACCCAACTAGGGAACATCATCAGTACTCGAAGGAGGAGAAGGAGGAAGAAGAGGAGGAGGAAAAGAACTGTGGGCTCCTTGGTGCTCTCTGAGCTGGATTGTTTTCTCGCAGGCGTTTAATGACCCAACTAGGGAACATCATCAGTACTTGAACGAAGGAGGAGGAAGAAGAGGAGGAGGAGGAGGAAGACTGTGGGCTCCTTGGTGCTCTCTTTAGCTGGGTAGTTTTCTCGCAGGCGTTTTGGGACCTGACCAGGGGACACATTAAGCGCAACCAAAGCTGATCCAGAAAAAAAATATCTTGGCATGGTTCCTTCATGCTTGGAACATGACTCCCAACGCATGTCAGCTGTCACGGAGGGAGGGAGGCTCTTGTGGCTTGTATAACCAGGTCATGAGGAGGCCCCATGGCTGGCGCGCGCACACCGTCCCCAGCTCTGTTACACTTCGTGGGGTGGGCAAGGGCTGGGAGGGGGTGCTGGCCCTACCTGCTTGTTTAGCCACAGCTGTGGGCATTGGGTGACTCCCCCGCCCTCTTCCTCCCTCCCCCCCTTTCTCTCTCTCACACACCCCTAAATTCACCCATTCATGGGAAGAAGAGGGGAAGGGGAGGAAGGGGAAGGAGAGAAGGGAAAGGAGAGGAGGAAGGAAGGAAGGAGAGAAGAAAGAGAAGAAAGGGGGGTAGGAAGGAGGGAGGGAAGCAAGGAGGGAAGGAAGGAGAGAAAGAGAGAAGAAAGGAGGGAAGGAAGGAGGGAATGTAGGAGAGAAGGAAGGGGGGAAGGAAGGAGGAAAGGAAGGGGGAAAGGAAGGAGAGAAGGAGAAAAGAAAGGAGGGAAGGAAGAAGGGAAGGAGGAAAGGAAGGAGGGAAGGAAGGGGAGTAGGAGAGAAGAAACGAGGGAAGGAAAGAAGGAGGGAGGGAAGAAGTAGGACCGTTGTAAGATAAGATGGATCTATGGGATGTTAAGAAAGCAATCTTCAAGTATATTGTCAACTGTAGGGAAAAATTGTTATAAATACATATTATTAATAACAGTTATGAGATCATATAATTGTGAATGTATATATGAAAAAATAAAAAATAAAAAATAAAAAATAAATAAATTCACCCATTCGCATGCAAGCCTTTGGCCCAGCCCCTCCCCAGAGATGCGACGCCATGGGCCCCTTCCCAATAGGTTGGCACCAGGTTTCGGTTGTTGCGTTTATGTTTAATGCTTTAACAGGTTGTGTGTGTGTTTTTTTTTAATTTTTAAACCGATTTGATCTGGGTATTTTTAAAGTAATGGATCGTTAGCTGCACAGAGCCAGCCGAATTCCAAATGAATAAATAAAGTTTTGTGGACACAGTGTGTTTGTGTGTGTGTTTTGGGGTGGGGTGGGGGGTGGGGCTAGTACACAACAGGTGGAGAGCTTGTGCTAGTGGCCCAAGCGGTATCCTAACTTTAACACTGTCCCTTTGCTTGTGGCTAATTATGTTTTCCTCCTCCTCCCTCCAATCTCCCTTCCAGCACTGATGATGTTACCTAGTTGGGTCATGAAACGTCTGTTTATTGGATTCCAAAGCTCCTCCCGGGGGCAAATCGTTTCTAGATCGGCGTCTTTTCCACCAGGTGGGCAGAGTCTGGTGCAGGGAACTGGAGGGGGCCCTAGAGGTCATCCAGTCCAACCCTCCCCCCTTTTTTTTCAGATCCCCGTTGGCAAATTCACCTGTGCAGCTGTGTGCCCGACTCGGCCTCCAGCTGGGCCCAGAGCCCCTTCGCTTCGGCCATCAGGGCCAGGTAGATATCCTGCGGGTAAGCGCTGCGTGTGATGCGGCTTTGACCGTGGGAGCTTCCCCGCGTGTGGGGCAGCGGGAACTGCGGGGGCAAAGAGCGGGACACGTTCGCGGTGTGTGTCTGCCCCACCACCCATCCCGTAGTTCCCTCGGCTTGCAAAACCTCCCCCTTCCCTCGCTCCCACCACCACCACCACGGGGCTGGGCAGCGCTGCAGGCAGAAGTCCGTCCGGGCAGCGGCGCCGCTACCTGGTCCAGCAGGAGCGTCTTCAGGCGGCGGCGGGCCAGGTGGTAGGCAGCGCAGGAGCCCTGGATCCCGGCGCCCAGCACCAGGGCGTCGAAGAGCCCGTCGTCCCCCGTGGCAGCCATGGCTCCGCCACCCTCCTCCCCGGACAGGGGGAGGCGAAGTCCAGCCGGCTTGGCCGCCAGCCCGGGCCCGCCCTTTGGCAGGAGGGGCGCCGCCGGGGGTGCGGGGAGGCCGGGCAGTCGCCTCGCCCTCCCTGGAGGGGGGGGAGATTGCAGGGGCCGAAGCCAGACCCTGGAAGGCGCCTGGGGCTCCAGAAAGTGGGGGGGGGATTTTGCGGGGGGGTCAGGACTCTGGCGATTCTCCCTGTCCAACTCATCAGCAGCTCAGCTTCAAGGAGGGAAGCGATCTGGAATGAAGGAGAAGCAGTGGGGACCATTAACCAGTGGAACGGCTGGCCACCAGAAATCGTGGGCGTTCCCTCACTGGAGGGTTTTTAAGGAGAGATTTGGACAACCGTTTGTCTGGAATGGTACAGGGTCTCCTGCTTGAGCAGGGGGTTGGACTAGAAGACCTCCGAGGTCCCTTGCAGCCCTAGGATTCTGTGATTAAGTGAGGGAGGGAGGGAGGTAGCAGGGAAGGTAGGAGTGAGAGGAAGGAAGGAAGAGGGAGGAAGGAGAGGAAGGGGGAGGGAGAAGGATGAGGGAGGGAGGAAAGGAAAAGGAGGGAAGGAAGGAAGGAAGGAGAGGGAGGAAGAGGGAAGAAGAAGAGGGAGGGGGAGCGAGGGAGGGGGAAAGAAGGAGGGAGGGTGGAAAGAAAAAGGAAGGAGAGGAACAAAGGAGAGGAAGGAAGGAAAGAGGGAGGGAAGGAAGGGAAGGAAGGAGAGAGGTGGAAGGGGAGGAAGAGGAAGGAAGGAGGGGGTGGTGGAGGGAGGGAGGAAAGAAAGAGGGAAGGAGAGGAAGGAAGGAAAGAGGGAAGGAAGGAAAGGGAGGGAAGGAGAGAGGGTGGGAGGAGGAAAGGGAGGGAGGAAGGAAGGAAGGAAAGAGGGAAGGAAGGAAAGGGAGGGAAGGAGGGAGGGTGGGAGGAGGAAAGGGAGGGAGGGAGGAAGGAAGGAGAGGGAGGGGAGGGAGGAAGGAAGGGAGGGAGGAAGGAAGGAAGGTAAGGAAGAAGAAAGGGAGGGAGGGCAATGGATGAAATCAAGGGAAGGACCAACCCACAATTAGGGAGAAATATCCTGATGGCAAAGAAGGTGTCTCTGTGTGTGTGTGTGTGTGTGTGTGTGTGTCTGTGTGTGTTTTGAATGCTGCCCTCCCCCTGCATAAGATCCCACTATTGCAAGGACCCCTGCAGTTCCCCTCCCTAACCAAGGCAGTTGTTAAGTGAGTCACATGACATCCCCCGTTACCACCATGGCCCCTCCTTCGTTGGTAAGGGAAACCAGACTCACTTAAGGACCGCATGATTCGCCTAACGACTCGGGTGATCTGCTGAACCCAGCATGGCCTCTTTTCCAGGGGGCTGCGGTGCTTAAGCAAATCAGCGCAGTCGTTGAGCGAATCGTGCGGTCCTTGAGCGAGTCTCCCTCCTTCCCTTAGTGACGCTGCTGGTGGGAAGCTGGCTGGAAGGCCATAAATGGGGACCAGCCGTCCATGGGACGCTGCAGTGAAACCTAAGGCAATTTCCCAGCCCCCCAAGGACTCTTCCTCCACCTCTGACCTTTAGAGCTGAGAACGGCCTGTAGGCTTCTTCTAAAGCAACCAAACCCACAAATGAACCTCTCCCCCCCCTCTTTCTCTATTGACCCACTGAAGAGCCACACTCCAGTCTGAGTCCTCCCTCCATCAACACACACACACACACACTTCCCAGTGTGCTTCTCCTCCCCCTCCTTTCCTCTTCCCCCCTCTTCCTTCGTCCTTTTCTTGTTCTTCTCCAAAGTAGAGTAGAGTAGAGTAGAATATGGAAATAGAATAGAGTAGAATAGAGTAGAATATGAAAAGAATAGAATAGAATAGTTAGAGTAGAATAGAGTAGAATAGAGTAGAATAGAATAGAATATGAAAAGAATAGAATAGAGTAGAATAGAGTAGAATAGAGTAGTAGAATAGAATAGAACAGAGTAGAATATGAAAAGAATAGAATAGTTAGAGTAGAATAGAGTAGAATAGAGTAGTAGAATAGAATAGAATATGAAAAGAATAGAATAGTTAGAGTAGAATAGAGTAGAATAGAATAGAATATGAAAAGAATAGAATAGAGTAGAATAGAGTAGTAGAATAGAATAGAATAGAATAGAACAGAGTAGAATATGAAAAGAATAGAATAGTTAAAGTAGAATAGAGTAGAATAGAGTAGTAGAATAGAATAGAATATGAAAAGAATAGAATAGTTAGAGTAGAATAGAATAGAATAGAATAGAATATGAAAAGAATAGAATAGTTAGAGTAGAATAGAGTAGTAGAATAGAATAGAATAGAATAGAATAGAGTAGAATATGAAAAGAATAGAATAGTTAGATGTAACGTTCCCGTGAAGTAACCATCCTCTGCTACCAAATGTGATGTTCCCGTGGGTCGCCCATGAGGCCAATGTGGAGAAAAGACACGGACACGAACTTTCTTGGGATGGAGCAACCCAGATTGGGGGTCTGAGAGCCCCTTTTATTGAGATAGGACAAAGGCAGGAGGTGCAATAGCATGTGGTTAAAAACAGCCTGTAAAAGTACAATTTCTAATCTACTGCTCAGGGAAGTTCTGTCTATATATGGTCAAATCCTGGGCGTCATTGGTAGGGCACATCTCAGGATGTTATGTTATGAACTATCAGGATGTTATGGAGTTTTAGGAGTTTGTTTTCTCCTGTGTGGTTCAGCGTGGCTCCACATGCCCTGGTATGAACTGGGCCATGGGTGACCCACACCTACACAAGGAATTATATTACAACAGTTAGAGTAGAATAGAGTAGGATAGAATAGTAGAATAGAATAGAATAGAGTAGAATAGAATAGAATATGAAAAGAATAGAATAGAGTAAAATAGAATATGAAAAGAATAGAATAGAGTAGAGTAGAGTAGAATAGAGTAGAATAGAATAGAATATGAAAAGAATAGAGTAGAATAGAGTAGAGTTCTCTGCCTGTGCCCTTCTCACGCACTCTCTCGAAAACCTCCTCCTGTTTGGGGGTTTCCATTCTCTCTCTCTGGCTGCCTTTGCAGCACTGCATAATTCCAAGGGTGGTTTTTTGGGGGGGGGGCTTTCACATGTGTGTGAAACGTGGCATGCCCTCAGCAAAGCATGAACCACCTTTTCACCCTCACAAGGTTACATTGGCAGACGTGTTGTTTTTCATTATTATGCCTCCTCCTCCTCTTACTCCTCCTCCTTCTTTCTCTTCCTCCTCCTCCTTCTTCCCCCCCTCTCCCTCTTCTCTTCTTTCTCCTCCCCCTCCTTTCCTCCTCCCCCCTCTTCCTTCTTCCTTTTCTTGTTCTTCTCCAAATGGACTCCGTCGTCCTCATTATTATTGTCCCATCCCTCCTCTTCGTCCTTCTTTTCTTCATATGGACTCCGTCATCCTTATTCCCCTCCTCCTCCTCTCCCCCCACCCCCAGGCCTAGGATGGGGGCCAGGGGGCCAATTCCCACTCTAGGCAATACACTTATTACAAAGCCACAATGATTCATCATCGCACCGTGTCTTTGATGAAGGCACAATGGGATTTTTCCTCCCAGCAAATAATCCAGACTTTTCATATGAAATTTCACAGAATAATCGTGGAAGCCTTAATAATTTTAAAAAACCCCATTTCACGCAATTGGAGCATCGGGAGGGAGGGATCTGGGGAGCCCATTTGATCACCCAAGGAGGCTCCTGAAGTCTCCTTGTGCAGCAAAGCAGGGAAAATTTGTGGACTTTTGGGGAACTCGATGCAGCCTAAAAGGCATTGGATGGAGATGTTTTATTTATCTGCTAGAATTAAAGCCAGGTTTGGCCCTCGGAGGATTAAGGAGCAAAAGTTGGGGTTCATTCTAGCAAATAAGCCTCTCGGGTGTCCCGGCCTCCAGTTTTGCACCCTGCAGCATCAGCTAGGATGGGCCTCACCTGGCCTCAGCCCAGAGCAGTTCGGAGTTGTGTTTTTTTGGGGGGGGGGGGGGGCTGCCCTAGAAACCAGGAGACCATGAATTCTTCCCTCTGCCTTAGCCATGGAAGGCAGCTGGGAGACTCTGGGCCAGTCCTCCTCTCTCAACCCAGCCCACCTCACAGGGTTGTTGTTGAGAAAAGAGGAGGAAGGAGGGAGAGGATTGAATATGTTTGCTGCCTTGAGTTATTTATAAAAATGATAACGTTGAGAAATGGATGGATAGATAGATAGATAGATAGATAGATAGATAGATAGATAGATAGACAGACAGACAGACAGACAGATAGATGAATAGATGATGGATGGATGGTAGGTAGGTGTGTAGGCATGTAGATAAGTAGGTAGGTAGGTAGGTAGGTAGGTAGATAGATAGATAGATAGATAGATAGATAGATAGAGATAATATAATATGATTATGATGATAGATTGACATTTATAGATAGCTAGATAATAGACATACAGATAGCTAGATGATATATACATAGACCGATGATAGATAATAATGATAGATAGATTGATTTATATTGATAGATTGATTGATAGCTAGAGCCGGCTAGCTGGCTAGCTGGCTAGATAGATAGATAGATGATAGATAGATAGATAGATAGATAGATAGATAGATAGATAGATAGATAGATAGATAGATAGATAGACAGACAGACAGACAGACAGACATAGATATATAGATATAGATATAGATGATATAGAGATATAGATATAGATATAGATAGAGCCAAGAGCCAAGGTGGCGCAGTGGTTAAATGCAGCACTGCAGGCTACTGCTAGATCAGCAGGTCAGCGGTTCAAATCTCACTGGCTCAGGGTTGACTCAGCCTTCCATCCTTCCGAGGTGGGTGAAATGAGGACCCAGATTGTTGGGGGCAATATGCTGACTCTCTGTAAACCGCTTAGAGAGGCCTGAAAGGCCTATGAAGCGGTATATAAGTCTACTGCTATTGCTATTGCTATATAGATATAGATATAGATATAGATATAGATATAGATATAGATATAGATATAGATATAGATATAGATATAGATATAGATATAGATATAGATATAGATATAGATATAGATATAGATATAGATATAGATATAGATATAGATATAGATATAGATATAGATATAGATATAGATATAGATATAGATATAGATATAGATATAGATAGAAAGCGGCTCCTTTCCCTGCATAGCCCAGGGTCTCCTGGCCCCTCACAATAACCCCAACCCACCCTGGCCCACCTCAGACAGAGCTTGGGGGTGGGGACAGATTCTCAAAGGGGCAAATCCCAGGAAGGGGGGCTCTCTGGTGCAATTCAGAATCCGGAAGTGAGGGACCAATTAGAAAGGAAGGAGGGCTGCTTACTCAGAGCAATGGCTGAAGAGCACAGATTACACACCCCCCCCCACCTCCCCTCGCCTCCCCCCCCCCATTGACATATCTTGATCCGCTGGCTGTCAACGTGGAGGCATTTGATGTCAATCTGCATAATGAGAGGATCTGGGAGAACCAGGCCACCGCAGGCAGAGAAGGGAAAAGGGCATCCATTTCCGTGATTATGGGGTTCTTAAATCTCGGAGAACCGCATAATTCCCACCATTGTATATCTTACTCTGTTGCTTAAGAAACAGCGGCGTGAGCCCGAGCACCCTAAATGAAATGTAAATAGTTTAGTCGCTGCGCTAAAAGAAGAGAAAGAACCGGGGGGGGGGGCAGTCCTGGAGAGGAAAGTAGGAAATTTGATTTGCTGGAGGATAAAAGATTAATTCCCGTTACTCAAATCGGTTTAAATGTAAGCAACGGATAGATTCTGGAACAAGAGCTGGGGTCAATTTGACTGTGGAATCGCTCTTGATGGAGGAAGAGGGGGAAAAAAAAATGTGGATTAAGGATGATTAAATTTCTGGAACTCTCACCTGAGTAGCCCGCAAATAACCCCAATCACAGAAGAGGTCAATGGCCCTCTTTATCTTTTCTCTTTTCTCCCCCCTTCTTCTCCCCCCACCCCAAAGTGCTGCATTTTGCTGAAGGAGGAATTATTTCTGGGAGAAGATTTCAAGGTAGCAATTACCGAGCCCACTCGAGATGGGGGGGGGGGGAATTGGGGGGGGGGAGAAAAAAACTCAGCCGCTCTGATTGCAGATCAGATTGGAGAAGGGAATTAAGAAGGGAGTAATAGATCAGCCAAGGACTGACAAGGATGGATTTCGGACCTGCCAAAAAGGGTTGTGTTGTTGTTCCGTGGAAACCTCGGCACGGAGGCCTCTCTCTCTCTGGCCCTGGCAGACAGCTCAGAGGGGGAGACAGGAGGCGGGCAGGGCCAGGAGTCCTGGGAACGGCTCTTGATCACGTCTCCCCGAGTCCTGGATGCAGAGATACTTAACCCCCAACAACATCAAGATTAATGGAATCCCACCCCCAGAATCTCCCATCTAGCATGCTTTAAAAGGGGAGGATTTCCAATCCCAGAATCCCCCAGCCAGCATGCTTTAAGAGGGGAGGACTTCCACTCCCAGAATCCCTCAGCCAGCCTGCTTTAAGAGGGGTGGGCTTCCACTCCCAGAATCCCCCAGCCAGGATTCTTTAAGAGGGAGGGCTTCCACTCCCAGAATCCCCCAGCCAGCATGTTTTAAGAGGGGTGGACTTCCACTCCAGAATCCCCCAGCCAGCATGCTTTAAGAGGGGAGGACTTCCACTCCCAGAATCCCCATCCAGCATGCTTTAAGAGGGGTGGGCTTCCACTCCCAGAATCCCCAGCCAGCCTGCTTTAAGAGGGGAGGACTTTCCACTCCCAGAATCCCCCATCCAGCATGCTTTAAGAGGGGTGGGTTTCCACTCCCAGAATCTCCCAGCCAGCCTGCTTTAAGAGGGGTGGGCTTCCACTCCCAGAATCCCCCAGCCAGCATGCTCTAAGATGGGTAGACTTCCATTCCCAGAATCCCCCAGCCAGCAGACTTTAAGAGGGTGGGATTCCACTCCCAGAATCCCCCATCCAGTCTACTTTAAGAGGGACGGACTCCCACTCCCAGAATCCCCCAGCCACCCTGCTTTAAGATGAGCGAACTTCTATCCCCAGAATCCCCCAGTCAGCGTGCTTTAAGATGTTCAACTCTAAGAACCCTGGCTGGGGAATTCTGGGAGTGGAAGCCCACCCCTCTTAAATTTCCTGAGGTGGAGAAAAACGCTGCCTTGATCAAACTTTCTTCATCCAAGCATCTTTGCGATGTGGAGTTTGCGGAGCAGCCGATGCTCAACCTTCGATCCTGGAAATTGGCAGAGAGGACAAATGGCCTCCTTCCCTTTCTCATCTTCGAGCTTAAATGCCACAAACTATACAATTTGCAGGCGTCACTTAGCTTTCAAGGGTGATGGATGTCACTTTAATTCCAAATTCGGCTTCGTTTAGTGCAGCATTTCTCATGCACGGCCGTTGACATCCTTCAAGGACAGCAGGAGCCTTCGTTCCTTCGGAGCAGAAGAGAATAAGAGAGTTGAAGGGACCTCAAAGGTCTTCTAGTCCAACCCCCTGCTCAAGCAGGAGACCCTATTCCAGAGGTAGCGAACCTCGGGCCCTTTATGACTTGTGGACTTCGACTCCCCAGAATTCCTCAGCCAGCCATGCTAGCTAGGAATTCTGAGCGTCG
Source organism: Thamnophis sirtalis (assembly GCF_051295495.1). Lineage (NCBI taxonomy): Eukaryota > Metazoa > Chordata > Lepidosauria > Squamata > Natricidae > Thamnophis > Thamnophis sirtalis. The sequence continues at coordinate 1,471,056 of NW_028261397.1, read as the reverse complement.
AAGTCCAGAAGTCTTAAAGTTCAGAGGGTTCTGTATTCTAATCTATACCACTGTAGATAAAATGGCTGTCCAACCACTTCTAGGAAACTTCCAGTGATGGGAGCATCCACAGCTTCTGGAGGCAAGCTGTTGATTGATCAATTGATTGATTGATCAATTGATTGATTCATTCATCCATTGATTGAACATTCATTCATCATTCATTCATTCATCATTCATTCATTCATCAATTCATTCATTCATTCATTCATTCATTCATTCAATTCTTCATCATTCATTTATTCATTGAACCATTTGTTCGTTCGTTCGTTCATTCATTCATTCATTCATTCATTCATTCATTCATTCATTCACCCGAAAGCAGGACAAGAAGCAATGGGTGGAAACTAATCAAGGAGAGAGGTAACTTAGAACTGAGGAGAAATTTCCTGACAGTGAGAACAATTAACCAGTGGAACAACTTGCCACCAGAAGTTGTGAATGCCTCAACACTGGAAGTTTTTAAGAAGATGTTGGACAGCCATTTGTCTGCAATGATATAAGATCTTGTGGTTCTGCAGTGGGCTGGACTAGGAGACCTCCAAGGTCCCTTCCAGCTCTGTAATTCTATTGTTCTATGGACGGAAGGAAGAAGTGAAAAAAGGAAGGAAGGAAGGAAGGAAGAATGGATGGGAAGAGAGAGAAGGAAGGGAGGGTGGGTGGAGATGAGAAGAGAGGTGGAGGAAGGAAAGAGATGGGAAGAGGGTAGGAGGGGGGATGAGAAAGGGTCAAAGGAGAAAGAAGGAAGGAAGGAAGGAAGGAAGGAAGGAAGGAAGGAAGGAAGGGATGGGAATAGAGAGAAGGAAGGGAGGGTGGGTGGAGATGAGAAGAGGGATGGAGGAAGGAAAGAGATGGGAAGAGGGTAGGAGGAGGGATGAGAAAGGGTCAAAGGAGAAAAGAAGGAAGGAAGGAAGGAAGGAAGGGATGGGAAGAGAGAGAAGGAAGGGAGGGTGGGTGGAGATGAGAAGAGGGGTGGAGGAAGGAAAGAGATGGGAAGAGGGTAGGAGGAGGGAGGAGGGAAGGAGGATGAGAAAGGGTCAAAGGAAAGAGAAGGAAGGAAGGAATCCCACTCCCAGAATCCCCCATCTAGCATGCTTTAAGAGGGGAGGGAAGGAAGGAAGGAAGGAAGGAAGGAAGGAAGGAAGGAAGGAAGGAAGGAAGGAAGGAGAAAGAAAGGAAGGAGGGAGGGAGGAAATAAAGAAAGGGGGAGGGAGGGAAGGAAGGAAGGGTAATGAATGGAAACTAACCAAGAAGAGAAGCAACCTAGAACTAAGGGGGAATTTTTTGACAGTGGGGACAAATTAACCAGTGGAACAGCTGGCCACCAGAAGTTGTGGGTGTTCCATAACTGGAGATTTTAAAGAAGAGATTGGACAACCATTTGCCTGGAAAGGTATAAGGGCTTCCTGCCTGAGCACGGGGTTGGACTAGAAGACCTCCAAGGTCCCTGCCAACTCTGACATTCTGTTGTCCTGCTCTTCTGCAACTGCGCCAGATGTTTGTGATGCATTCCTGGGTGCATCTGCCTCTTCCTTCTGCTGGCATTTTTTTCAGTTCCTACAGCTTCTCCTACACCCCCTTTTTCCCAGGGCTCATTTAACGTCGCTTTGGAGAATGTCTCGCCCTCGTGCGATGATTAAAAACCCTCCGTGTTCAATCCCTGGGTTTGAGATGTTTTTTCTGCATTTCCTCCGTGTCTTTTGTGCTTTTATTTCTCCGTATCGCCTTCCTCCCGCAATCTTTCCCCGCTGCCTTTTTGTGCGCGCATTTGCATAAACGGTTCCTTGATTTCTATTATTTTCCTAAATAAATCTCTTCTTTTCTCCCCCGTTTGACAGGGAGGCTTGGCGTTCTGCATTGCTGATTTCGACAGAAACCCCGGCTTTGTTTCCTGGAACTCAGCATCCAGCGACAACGCGGTTAGTCCTCAACTTGCAACCGTTCACGGAGTGGTTGCTCACGGAACCACGGCACGGAACCAAGTCACTTATGACCGTTTTTCACACTTATGACCGTTGCATCATCCCCGTGGTCACATGATCAAAATTCAGGTGCCGGAAAACTGACTTGCATTTATGACTGTTGCAGAGTCCCAGGGACAGGTGATGACAGTGGATGGAGTGACTTTGGGCCAATCACCAGGAGACAGTGAGTTCTAGTCCCGCCTTAGCCATGAAATCTAGCTGGGTGACTTTGGGCCAATCACCAGGAGACTGGGAGTTCTAGTCCCGCCTTAGCCATGAAAGCTAGCTGGGTGACTTTGGACCAATCACCAGGAGACAGGGAGTTCTAGTCCTGCCTTAGCCATGAAAACTAGCTGGGTGACTTTGGGCCAATCACCAGGAGACTGGGAGTTCTAGTCCCGCCTTAGCCATGAAAACTATCTGGGTGACTTTTGGCCAATCACCAGGAGACGGGGAGTTCTAGTCCCACCTTAGCCATGAAAACTAGCTGGGTGACTTTGGACCAATCACCAGGAGACGGGGAGTTCTAGTCCTGCCTTAGTCATGAAAGCTAGCTGGGTGACTTTGGGCCAATCACCAGGAGACTGGGAGTTCTAGTCCCGCCTTAGCCATGAAAACTATCTGGGTGACTTTTGGCCAATCACCAGGAGACAGGGAGTTCTAGTCCTGCCTTAGTCATGAAAACTATCTGGGTGACTTTTGGCCAATCACCAGGAGTCTGGGAGTTCTAGTCCCGCCTTAGCCATGAAATCTAGCTGGGTGACTTTGGGCCAATCACCAGGAGACAGGGAGTTCTAGTCCCGCCTTAGCCATGAAAACTAGCTGGGTGACTTTGGACCAATCACCAGGAGACAGGGAGTTCTAGTCCCGCCTTAGCCATGAAATCTAGCTGGGTGACTTTGGGCCAATCACCAGAAGATGAGGAGTTCTAGTCGCGCCTTAGTCACTAAATGAACCGTCGCAAGTCGAGAAGCTTCTTCTCTCCCTCACACCAATACACAAGCGTCTAATCTCAGAAGCTCCCTGAAAAGCTTTTAGCTCAGTGTTTCTCAACCTTGGCCACTTGAAGATGTCCGGACTTCAACTCCCAGAATTCCCCAGCCACCATGATCATCATTGCAAAGGATTCTGGGAGTCGAAGTCCACACATAAAGAATGATCTAGGCCAGTGTTTCTCAACCTTGGCCACTTGAAGATGTCCGGACTTCAACTCCCAGAATTCCCCAGCCACCATGATCATCATTGCAAAGGATTCTGGGAGTCGAAGTCCACACATAAAGAATGATCTAGGCCAGTGTTTCTCAACCTTGGCCACTTGAAGATGTCCGGACTTCAACTCCCAGAATCCCCCAGCCAGCGAATGCTGGCTGGGGAATTCTGGGAGTTGAAGTCCGGACATCTTCAAGTAGCCAAGGTTGAGAAACACTGTGCCTTTTCATCTCTCTCTACCCCAGCGCAAAATCCTTTGATCCCACCCACCTCCTCCCAACTCTTATCCAACTCTCTCTGATGAGTTTTTTAAAAAGTCAAGGTAATAATAAAGAATGTTTTGTTGGCTCCTACCACCTACCAAAGACTGGCAGCCCGGAACGGTGCCAAGTTTGCCACTGAGAAACTGCAGTCCTAGGCTGCATCAACAGAGGGATGGAATCAAGATCACATGAAGGGTTATTAATACCGCTCTATGAAGCCTTAGTATAAAGCCACACCTAGAGAACTGCATCCAGTTTTGGTCACCACGATATTTAAAAGATGCGGAGACTCCGGAAAGAGTGCAGAGAAGAGCAACAAAGAGGATTAGGGGACTGGAGGCTCAAACATATGAAAAACAATTGCAGGAACTGGGGATGTCCAGCTTAATGAAAAGAAGGACCTGGGGAGACATGACAGCAGTCTTCCAATATCTCAGGGGTTGCCCCAAAGAAGAGGGAGTCAAACTATTTGGTCACTGCACTATAAAAAAAGATGTGGAGACTCTGGAAAGAGTGCAGAGAAGAGCAGCCAGGATGATGAAGGGATTGGAGGCTCAAACCTACGATGGACGGTTGCAGGAACTGGGCCTGGCTAGTCTAGGGAAGAGAAGGACCAGGAGAGACAGGAGAGCATCTTCCAATATTTGATGTGCTGCCACAGAGAGGAGAAAAGGGTCAACCTGGTTGGTCGCAGAAACTGGGTATGTCTAGTTTAATGAAAAGAAGGACTGGGCGGGGGGGGGGGGGCAGGATAGCAGTCTTCCAATATTTGAGGGGCTGCCCCATAGAAGAAGAGGGGGGCCAACCTATTCTCTAAAGCTCCTGAAGGCAGAACAAGAAGCAACAGATAACCTAATCAAGGAGAGAAGCAACTTGGAACTAAGGAGGAATTTCCTAACGGTGAGGCTAATTAACCAGTGGAACAACTTGCCACCAGGAGTTGTGGGTACTCCATCACTGGAGGGTTTTAAGGAGAGATTGGACAAACCTTTGCCTGAAATGGTGTAGGGTCTCCTTCCCTGGGCAGAGGGTTGGACTAGAAGACCTCCAAGATCCCTTCCAATTCTGTTATTCTGGACATCTTTAGCTGGCTGCCATGGGAATGGGCAGTAATGTTATTTTGGCCTGACGTGGTTCGCCTTTCTGTTGAGTGATGGGGTGAGCCTCTTCTTGTAGCAAAGTCCAGGTCCCTCCTGGGTGACAGCCAAAAAAGCCAACACAATCCTAAACCGCATGAACAGAGGAATGCAATCAAAATCAAGGGAGGAACTACTGCCACTCGATAAACCCTTAGTAAGGCCACACCTGGAGTCCTGCGTCCAGTTTTGGTTACCCACATTATAAAAAAGATGTGGAGACTCTGGAAAGAGTGCAGAGAAGAGCAACCAGGATGATGAAGGGATTGGAGGCTCAAACATACGATGAACATTTGAAGGAACTGGGCCTGGCTAGTCTAGAGAAGGACCAGGGGAGACAGGAGAGCATCTTCCAGTATTTGAGGGGCTGCCCCAGAGAGGAGGAAGGGGGTCAAGCTATTCTCCAAGGCACCTGAAGGCCAGAAGAGGGAAGAATGGATGGAAACTAAACAGGAACAAGAAGAGACTGGCCATCGGTCATAAACAGTGTAGGATCTCCTGCTTGGGCAGGGGGCTGGACTAGATGACCTCCCAGGTCCCTTCCAACTCTGTTATTCTGTTATTGTTATTCAGAAGTTGTGGGAGCTTTCAAGTTGCCTTCAGAAGTTGTGGGAGCTTCATCCCTGGAGAATTTCAAGAAGAGACTGGGCTGCTATCGGTCAGAAATTGAGTAGGGTCTCCTGCTTGGACTAGATGACCTCCAAGGTTCCTTCCAACCATGTTCATCTGTAATCTGTAATATGAAGAATAGTTGCAGGAACTGGGCCTGGCTAGTCTAGGGAAGAGAAGGACCAGGGGAGACAGGAGAGCATCTTCCAGTATTTGAGGGGCTGCCCCAGAGAGGAGGAAGGGGGTCAAGCTATTCTCCAAAGCACCTGAAGGCCAGAGAAGGAATAATGGATGGAAACTGACCAAGGAGAGATTCAACCTGGAAATAAGGAGGAATTTCCTGATGAGTGAGAACAATCAATTCATGAAACCGAAGTTGCCTTTGGAAGTTGTGGGAGCTTCACCCCTGGAGGCTTTCAAGAAGAGACTGGACTGCCATCTGTCAGAAATGGTGTTTGGGCGGGGGGGGGTTGGACTAGATGTCCTCCAAGGTCCCTTCTAACTCTGTTATTATGTACTCTCTGCTTGGAAAAGTTACAGGGCTGCTGTCCGTGGTGCTTAACCGATTATCGCTCCTGCTCTCCGCACCCCTTTACCTACCATCAACCTGGGTGGGGGGGTTCGGCTTTCAGGAACTGAAGCTGGGCTGGGGGGGGGGGGGACTCAGACCCCTAAGCCATGGAAGTGGAGCCAGAGGGGGAGAAGAAGGGAAACCATTGCCAAAGACTGCTGCGTGGAGACGCCGGCTCTCTCTTTTATGAGGAGAGCTTTTATTAAAGTTTAAAAGAGCTCACAGAACGTGAGAAAAATATAAATAGTGAAAAATATATATATTAAAAGTGCGTAGAAGTGAAAAGGGGTGGGGGAAGAAAGGGGGAAAATGTAAAAGAAAAGAGCTGGCTTGGTCTAGTGGGGAAGGGCCTAAGGCTAGAAACTGGGGAAGGGAGTTCTAGTCCCGTCTTAGGCATGAAGGCCGGCTGGGTGACTTTGGGCCAATCCCCAGGAGATTGGGAGTTCTAGTCCCACTTGAGGCATGAATGGTGAGGGGTGTTCTTGATGGCTCCTTGATGAGGCGCTGGTTTATCAAAAATCAAGCAATAAACAATTCCCCAACTGACAAGAAATAAACAACACCCCCCACCAACACTGACGGGACAAGCCACTGTACATAAACAGAGAGCAAACCCCTCCCCCTTCTAGCACTGATGACGTTACCTAGTTGGGTAATGAAATGTCAGCGAGAAAACAAACCAGAGAGCACCAAGGATCCCACAATCCTCCTCCTCCTCCTCCTCCTCCTCCTCCTCCTCCTCCTCCTCCTCCTCCTCCTCCTCCTCCTCCTCCTCCTCCCTCCTCCTCCTCCTCCTCCTCTCCAGAAACCCCCCTCCCTTTTATCACCTGATGATGTTACCTAGTTGGGCAATGAAATGTCTGCCAGAGGAGAACCAAGCTCAGACACAGCAAGGACCTCGCATTTTCCTTTGCTCTTCTTCTTCCTCCTCTCCCCCCTCCTCCCTTTCCGCCTCTCTTCCTCCTCCTCCTCTCCACAAACCCCATTCCCTTCTAACATTGATAACATTCCCTAGTTGGGTAATGAAACTTCTTCAAGACAAGAACTAAGCTCAGAGAGAACCAAGGACCCCATAGTCATTGTCCTTCTTCTTCTCCTTCTCCTCCTCCTCCTCCTCCTTCTTTTTCCACCTTCTCCTTCTCTACCCCCTCCTCCTCCCCTTCCTCTTCTTCCTCTTCCTCCTCCTCCTCTCTGCAATCCCCACTCTCTTCTAGCATTCTTTTAGCACTGTTACCTAGTTAGGCCATGAAAACGTCTGCAAGAAAACAGCCAAGCTCAGAGAGAACCAAGGACCCCATAGTTGTCTTCTTCCTCTTCCTCTTCCTCTTCCTCTTCCTCTTCCTCATCTCTCTCTTCTTCTCTTCCTCTTCCTCTTCCTCATCTTCTTCTCTTCCTCTTCTTCTTCCTCTTCCTCTCCCTCTTCCCCATCTTCTTCTTCTTCCTCATCATCATCTTCCTCTTCCTCTTCTTCCTCTTCTTCCTCCTCTTCCTCTTCTTCTTCCTCTTCCTCATCTTCCTCTTCTTCATCTTCCTCTTCTTCTTCCTCTTCCTCTTCCTCTTCCTCTCCCTCCTCTCCCTCTTCCTCTTCTTCTTCCTCTTCCCCATCTTCTTCTTCTTCCTCATCATCTTCCTCTTCCTCTTCTTCCTCTTCTTCCTCTTCCTCTTCCCCATCTTCTTCTTCTTCTTCCTCATCATCATCTTCCTCTTCCTCTTCTTCCTCTTCTTCCTCTTCTTCCTCCTCTTCCTCCTCTTCCTCTTCTTCCTCTTCCTCATCTTCCTCTTCTTCCTCTTCTTCCTCTTCTTCCTCCTCTTCCTCTTCTTCTTCCTCTTCCTCATCTTCCTCTTCTTCATCTTCATCTTCCTCTTCCTCTTCCTCTTCCTCTTCCTCTCCCTCCTCTTCCTCTTCATCTTCTTCCTCTTCTTCTTCCTCTTCTTCACACAACACACCATACATACACACAAACCACACACAGACATAAACACGCACAAACCACACACACACACACAATACATACACACAAACCACACACAGACAAACACACACACACCACACACACACCACACACAAAAGCAAAAAACACACACAAACCACCACACACACACACAAATACACACACACACACTCACAAACACACAAAGACTGGTGTTTCAGTTTTCTCTCTACCAAATGCAGCCACCCCCATTTCTAATCAGTAAGAATAGCTTTGTGGTCTCTTCCTCCTCCTGCCTGTGTGTCCCCCCCCCCTTGCAAAGCCAACCCACACAGCCTTCTTACCTATTGCTGCAAAAGAAAAGAAAAAAACAAGATTTATCATAATTCCACATTTCTATGATACTATGATTAGGATTAATTGGCCACTCTTTCATGGGGAGGGAGGGAGGGAGGGGGGGAATCTTAAAAATACACCTCCGGCAGCCCCCAGCAATATTTCTGGGTTGACTGTATACTGATGGCATCTGATTCTCTCCCTTCTACCCCCCCCCCCCGCTCCCCACCTCTAACATCTGCAGGTCTGGCAGAAACTGCACGAAAATGCAATTTATTTTCCAAGGGGGGGGGGAGGAGGGGAGCAGAACCTGTTGGATTTCCACTTGGCTCACCATCCCTACTGCAGATCTTGGGGGGGGGGGGAAGGCTAAAAGAGGTGGGGGTGTGGGGGCCAAAAGAGAGAGAGAGACCGTTTTGCATTCAGGGAGGGTTTGATTCCCAAACAGCCTGTCACCCCCCCCCTCTCCCCTTCCTTAAATCTTTCCTCCCCCGGCTATTTTTACAGCAAAGCTTCTGGCTTAACCCCAGATTTTCTGTTACAGCTGGAATCCGCTTTCAAATGTCCATAACCGTTTGTCTCTCTCCTGGGGGGCTTCAAGGCAGAAGGACAGCTCCATCCAAGGGACCCTGTTAAGAGGGACTCTGGGTGGGTCCTTATCAAACACCCCTTGATTTTATTCTTTGTAGAGTAGAGTAGAAGATGAAAATAGAATAGAATGGAAGGAAGTACAATCGAACAGAGTACAGTAGAGTAGAATATGAAAATAGAATTGAGTAGAATAGAATAGAATATGAAAATAATAGAATAGTTAGAGTAGAGTAGTGTAGAGTAGAGTAGAGTAGAGTAGTAGAATAGAGTAGAGTAGAATAGAATATGAAAATAATAGAATAGTTAGAATAGAGTAGAATAGAGTAGTAGAATGGAATAGAGTAGAATAGAGTATGAAAATAGAATAGAGTAGAATAGAATATGAAAAGAATAGAATAGAGTAGAATAGAATAGAATATGAAAATAATAGAATAGTTAGAGTAGAGTAGAGTAGTAGAATAGAATAGAATAGAGTAGAGTAGAATAGAGTATGAAAATAGAATAGAGTAGAATAGAATATGAAAAGAATAGAGTAGAGTAGAGTAGAATAGAGTAGTAGAATAGAATAGAATAGGAATTAGAATGGGAAAGAATAGAATAGAATGGAATGGAATGGAATAATAAGAGGAGAGGAGAGAAGAGGTCTATATTTATAGTTATTCTAAATATGGATGGATGGAAGGGAGGGAGGGATGGAAAGAGGAAGAAAGCACAGAGAGAGAGAGGGAGGGAGGGATGGATGGAAGAAGGAAGGAAGGCAATCAGACAGGAAGGAAGGAAGGAAGGAAGGAAGGGAAACAGACAGGCAGGAAGGAAGGGAGGGACAGAGGAGAAAGAGAGGAAGGATCAATGGAAGGAAGGAAAGGAAGAAGGAAGAAGGAAGGAAGAGAGGGAGAGAAACCAAAGGCAGCCTTCTGCTGCTCAACTCATCACGGGCGCCGCTCGGGAAACCTTTGATTTATTGAGCTCCTGCGATACTCCCGGCCACATTCATAAAAGTCAAGGCGGGGCGGGATGTGGGGGGCGGAGGGGAGGCAGCCGGGCTCCCCACTGCCGGCCGCGGAGATGCGTCCGCTGGCGAGGAGAGCTGCGCTGGCCCGTCAGCCGCGCCTGATTTATGGGGGTCCGATAAGATCGAGTGTTAAGGAAAGTGTCCAAAGGAGAGAAGGGAAACCAGCAGGAGAAATTAAAAGCAGCCCCCCCCCCCGCAGCCCCCGCAGCCCGCAGGGAGAGCGGGGTGATTTATGGAAGCGACGTGGCGGCGGCGATATTAAAAGCAGCGCTATATATAATCTCTCTCTGGCAAGCGGGGTGGGGGGGGGAGAGCTTTGGATTTGACGGGGGGGGGAGAAGAAGAGGGGAGCTTGGGGGGGGGCGTTCTGGGGTTTCTGGGTAGGGTCCGCCCCAGAGGAGGGGACGAGGGGGAGGCCTCCGGGGCTGCAAGGGGCCACGGGGGGGGGGATTTGCACCTCAGGCTCTGGCAATTCAGCCCCCCCTCCAGATAAGGTGGCTCTACAAGCCCAGGCATCCCCAGCCACAAGTGGGGGGTGGGGACATCCTTGGTCCTGCAACACCCAACAGGTTTCTAGAGATGATGAGGCAGCCAAAAATGCTCCACTCTTCCCCCATCCCCCCTCTTTCTTTCTACATCTGTCTGTCTGTCTCTCATCTCTCTAATCGACAGTAGCTATCTGGCTACCATGTATCTCACATGTCTGTCTGTCTGACTCTCTCTTATACCTATGTCTATCATCTAATTTTTCAATAATTTATAATCTATCATATAATATCTATCAATCTATTTCCATCAATCTCTATCATCTCTATCTATCATCTATCTATCTATCTATCTATCTATCTATCTATCTATCTATCTATCTACCTACCTACCTACCTACCTACCTACCTACCTACCTACCTACCTACCTACCTACCTACCTACCTATCTATCTATCTATCTATCTATCTATCTATCTATCTATCTATCTATCTACTTTCTCTTTCATATCTATCTATCTATCTATCTATCTATATCTATCTATCTATCTATCTATCTATGTATCTATCAATCTATCTATCTACTTTCTCTTTCATATCTATCTATCTATCTATCATTTATCTATCTACTTTCTCTTTCATATCTATCTATCTATCTATCTATCTATTATCTATCTATCTATCTATCTATCTATCTATCTACTTTCTCTTTCATATCTATCTATCTATCTATCTATCTATCTATCATCTATCTATCTACTTTCTCTTTCATATCTATCTATCTATCTATCTATCTATCATCTATCTATTAATCATCATCAACATCATCATCATTATCATTATCGTTTTCATCAATCTCTATCATCTATCTATCTATCATCTATCTATCTATCTATCTATCTATCTATCTATCTATCTATCTATCTATCTATCTATCTATCTATCTATCTACCTACCTACCTACCTACCTACCTACCTATCTACCTATCTACCTATCCTATCTATCTACCTATCCTATCTGTCTCCGTCTATCCATCCATCCATCCATCCATCCATCCATCCATCCATCCATCCATCCATCCATCTATCTATCTATCTATCTATCTATCTATCTATCTATCCCCTGTCCCTGTCAAGGAGGGGCTGCCTAATGTGGCAGGGCACCCCACAGTATTTAAGGGGTGGGGGAAATTGCAAGCCTCTTGCAAGAGCTGCATTTGAGTAAGGGGCTTCATCTCTCCCTCCCTTTCTTCTCCCCCTCCCTCCCCTCCCTCCCTCTCTCTCTCTCTCTCTCTCTCTCACACACACACACACAAACCAGCCCTGGACCTTCCCCCTTTCACAAGTTCTCAGTTGTCCCTTGAAGAAGCCTGTTGCACTTTGCCAATTTGAAGACAGCTGAGTCCAATGGGGGTGGGGGTGGGGGTGGGGGGAAGGCAGGCAGCCCACCCCTCCCCCTTCGTGGGTGAGATAGGAGGAGGGGGAAGCATCTGGAGGAGCCTGGGAGCTGGAGAGGGGGAAATCTCTTGGTCCCCTTGAGTCACGCGCTCGACTCACGCTTCCACAATGTTGTGAGTTGCTGGAGAGGTTTTCACGCAGGATGAATCAATAGGTAGCAACACAAGACGCTGCAACACTCAAATTGTGAGCCTGGCCGGCAAAAACAGAACATGGAAATGATGGTGCGAAGTTGCTGAATTCTGCTTTTGTGGTGAAAGAAAAAAAACAACAGAGGAAGAAGTAAAGAAAGCATCCTTTTTCTGTGGTGATTCCAAAGTCAGAGGTGGAAATTCCCTTTCATGCTTCTGGCCTTGGTGCAAAGGAGTCCTTCGGGATTGGGCGGGATATACATTTATTAAATACTTAAAATACTTAATACTCTATAAAGCCTTAATAAGACCCCACCGAGAGTCCTGCATCCAGTTTTGGTCCCCACATTATAAAA
>NW_028261397.1:1433677-1458765 GCF_051295495.1 Thamnophis sirtalis | reverse complement strand
CTCAAGCTATTCTCCAAAGCACCCAAAGGCCAGAGAAGGAAGAATGGATGGAAACTGACCAAGGAGAGATTCAACCTGGAAATAAGGAGGAATTTCCTGACCGTGAGAACAATCAACCCATGGAACAGAAGTTGCTGTTGGAAGTTGTGGGAGCTCCATCCCTGGAGGCTTTCAAGAAGAGACTGGACTGCCATTGGTCAGAAATGGTATAGGGTCTCCTGCTTGGGCTGTGGGGTTGGACTAGACCTTCAATGTCCCTTCCAACTCTGTTAATCTGAATCTACCTAAGACGATCAAAGGCCTGGAGGCTGAAACATACGATGGACGGTTGCAGGAACTGGGCCTGGCTAGTCTAGGGAAGAGAAGGACCAGGGGAGACAGGAGAGCATCTTCCAGTATTTGAGGGGCAAGATTAGAGGGGTCAAGCTATTCTCCAAGGCACCCGAAGGCCAGAACAGGAATAACTGACCAAGGAGAGATTCAACCTAGAAACAAGGAGAAACTTTCTTTTAAAAATTTTTTTTCATTTTATTTAACATTTCATATATACATTCACAATTATATGATCTCATAACTGTTATTAATAATATGTATTTATAACAATTTTTCCCTACAGTTGACAATATACTTGAAGATTGCTTTCTTAACATCCCATAGATCCATCTTATTTTACAACGGTCCTACATCTTCTTCCCTCCCTCCCTCTTTCCTTCCCTCGTTTCTACTCTCCTACTCCCCTTCCTTCCTTCCTTCCTTCCCTCCCTCCTTCCCCTTCCCTCCCTCCTTCCTTCCCTCCTTTCTTTTCTCCTTCTCTCCTTCCTTTCCCCCTTCCTTTCCTCCTTCCTTCCCCCCTTCCTTCTCTCCTACATTCCCTCCTTGCTTCCCTCCTTTCTTCTCTCCTTCTCTCCTTCCTTCCCTCCTTCCTTCCCTCCTTTCTTCTCTCCTTCTCTCCTTCCTTCCCTCCTTCCTTCCCTCCTTGCTTCCCTCCCTCCTTCCCTCCCTCCTTCCTACCCCCCTTTCTTCTCTTTCTTCTCTCCTTCCTTCCTCCTCTCCTTTCTCTTCAAGGAGAAACTTTCTGACAGTGAGAAACAATCAACCCATGGAACAGAAGTTGCCTTTGGAAGTTGTGGGAGCTTCATCACTGGAGGCTTTCAAGAAGTGACTGGACTCTCATCGGTCAGAAATGGTGTAGTAGGGGTCTCCTGCTTGGGAGTGGGGGTTGGACTAGATGACCTCCAAGGTCCCTTCCAACTCTGTTAATCTAATCAGATGCCCAGTGATCTGGACTCTCCCTCCCCCCCACAATGCATGGCGAAGACAAACCCGTCCTGTCCACTGTCCCCCCCCCCCGGCTCTGTTTCTTGGGAAGGACGAGAAGTGGATCAAAATGCCAAATCCGGTTTGAACATCTGGCCATTTGTGCAGGGGAACGAATGAAAGCACCAGCTAGAACGGAGGAAGAATTTCATGGCAGTGAGAACAAATAAATCGATGGACCGGCTTCGGAAGCTTCACTGGAGGCTTCCCCAAAGAAGAGATTTGTCTGAAATGGGGCAGGGTTAGGGTTGAGCAGGGGGTTGGACTAGAAGGCCTCCCGGGGTCCCTCGCAACTCTGATTCTGTTATTCTGAAATGGCGTCAGGGCGTCAGGATAAAATTCTACAAAGCCTTACCTACAAGAACTAAGATTGTGTGTGGGTGTAAAACCCGAGCAAGCTAGAATTAAGGAGGAATTTTTCGACAGCGAGAGAACAATTAATCACTGGAATGGCTTCCCTCCGGAGGCTGTGAGAGCTCCATCACTGGAGGTTTTTTTAAGAAGGGACTGGACAGTCACCTATCTAGAATGGGTAGGGTCTCCTGCTTGAGCAGGGGGTTGGACTAGAAGACCTCCTGAAATCCCTTGCAGCCCTAGGATTCTATGACTCTGGCAGCCCTATCTATGATTCAGGAAGGGAAGGGAAGAAGGGAAGGGAGGAAGGAAGGAAGAAGAAAGAAAGAAAGAAAGAAGGAAGGAAGGAAGGAAGGAGAAGGAAGGAAGGAAGAAGAAGGAAGGAAGGAAGGAAGGAAGGAAGGAAGGAAGGAAGGAAGGAAGGAAGGAAGTGGAAGTGTTCTGAAATTGTCTGTCTGAAATGGTGTAGGGTCTCCTACTTGAGCAGGGGGTTGGACTAGAAGACCTCCTGAGGTCCCTTCCAGCTCTGGGATTCTATGACTCTGGCAGCCCTATCTATCATTCAGGAAGAAAGGAAGGGAAGAAGGGAAGGGGGAAGGAAGGAAGGAAGGAAGGAAGGAAGGAGAAGGAAGGAAGAATAAAGAAAGAAGGAAGGAAGGAAGAAGAAAGGAAGAAGGAAGGAAGGAAGGAAGGAAGGAAGGAAGGAAGGAAGGAAGGAAGGAAGGAAGTAAGTAAGTAAGTAAGTGGAAGTGTTCTGAAATGGTCTGTCTGGAATGGTGTAGGGTCTCCTACTTGAGCAGGGGGTTCGACTAGAAGATCTCCTGAGGTCCCTTCCAGCTCTGGGATTCTATGACTGGCAGCCCTATCTCTGATTCAGGAAGAAAGGAAGGGAAGGGAGAAAGGAAGGGAAGGGAGGAAGGAAGGAAGAAGAAAGAAAGAAAGAAAGAAAGAAAAAAGGAAGAAAGGAAGGAAGGAAGGAAGGAAGGAAGGAAGGAAAGAAGGAAGTGGAAGTGTTCTGAAATGGTGTAGGGTCTCCTACTTGAGCAGGGGGTTGGACTAGAAGACCTCCTGAGGTCCCTTCCAGCCTGGGATTCTGCCTCCCCCTCCCTCCCCCAGCCCATCTGCCCTGGGAGGCCTCTAAAAGCTGGAGCGCTCTTGGCCACGTCGAGCCCAGGGAGCTTCCTAAAAGCCGAGCGCCCGTGGGCTGCGCTTTTCGCGGGGCGGATTCCGATCCCGGAGAGGCTCTTCAACCCGCCTGCATTTTAAAACCCTCTTAAAAGCATTTCTGACTCATGGCAATTCCAGCCCCGCTCTCGTTCGCCCGGCCTGCCAACCGCCGGAAAGAGGGGAATCAGGGGCCGCCTTTGCCAGCGGGATCGGAGGATGACGGGGAAGATTCAGGTGGCCCCTCTGGCGCGGGGGGGGGGCACGGCCCCAATTCCATATAGGAGGAGATTTGTAGCTCGGGGCTCAACCGCGGGGTCCTTGGGGGGGGGGCTCTCTGAGCTTGGTGGGTTTCTGGCAGACGTTTCTTTACCATTATTATCACCAATGGTAGAAGGAGTTTGGGAGGAGGAGGAGGAGGAGGAGGAGGAGGAGGAAGGTGGTGGTGGTGGTGGTGGAGGACGAGGAGAACAGGAGGAGGAGGAAGGAGGAGAAGAAGGAGAAGGAGGAGGAAGATGGAGGAGGAAGATGGAGGAGAAAGAAGGTGGTGGTGGTGGAGGAGGAGGAGAAGAGGATGGGGAGTGGGAAGGTGGTGGTGGTGGTGGAGGAGGATGAGGAGAACAGGAGGAGGAGGAAGGAGGAGGAAGATGGAGGAGGAAGAAGGTGGTGGTGGAGGAGGAGGAGGGGGGAGGAGAAAAGGAGGAGGAGGGGAGAGGGGGAGAAGGAGGAGGAGAGGATGGGGAGGGGGCAAGAGGAGGAGGAGGAGGAGAAGGAGGAAGAAGGTGGTGGTGGTGGAGGAGGAGGAGGTGGGAGGAGAGGGGGAGGAGGAGGAGGAAGAAGGAGGAGGAGAAGAAGAAGAGGATGGGGAGGGGGAAGAGGAGGAGGAGAAGAGGAGGAAGAAGGTGGTGGTGGTGGAGGAGGAGGAGAAGAGGATGGGGAGTGGGAAGGTGGTGGTGGTGGTGGAGGAGGATGAGGAGAACAGGAGGAGGAAGATGGAGGAGGAAGAAGGTGGTGGTGGAGGAGGAGGAGGGGGGAGGAGAAAAGGAGGAGGAGGGGAGAGGGGGAGAAGGAGGAGGATGGGGAGGGGGCAAGAGGAGGAGGAGGAGGAGAAGGAGGAGGAAGAAGGAGGAGAGGAGGAGGAAGAAGGTGGTGGTGGTGGTGGAGGAGGAGGAGGTGGGAGGAGAGGGGGAGGAGGAGGAGGAAGAAGGAGGAGGAGAAGAAGAAGAGGATGGGGAGGGGGAAGAGGAGGAGGGAGAAGAGGAGGAAGAAGGTGGTGTGGAGGAGGAGGAGAAAAGGAGGGGGAGGGGGAAGGAGGAGGAAGAAAGGAGAAGAAGAGGAGGAGGGGGAGAGGGAGAGGAGGAGGAGGAACAAGGAGGAGGAAGAAGGTGGATGTGGAGGAGGAGGAGAAAGGAGGAGGAGGGGGAGGGGGGAGGAGGAGGAGGAAGAAGAAGGAGGAGGAGGAGAAGAAGAAGAGGAGGAGGGGGAGAGGGGGAGGAGGAGGAGGAAGGAGGAGGAGAAGAAGGGGAGGGGGAGGGGAGGAGGAGGAGGAGAAGAGGACTGTGGGTCCTTGGGCCTCTCTGAGCTTGGTGGTCTTCTTGCAAACATTTATGGCCCAACTAGGTAACATCATCAGTGCTAAGAGTTGTGTGTTATAAGAACCAAGGATATTGCAGTTCTCCTCCTCCCCCTCCAGAATAGAATCTAGAAGGGACCTTGGAGGTCTTCTAGCCCAGCCCCCTGCTCAAGCAGGAGACCCTATACAATTTTAGATAAGTTACTGTCTAGTTTCTTCTTTAAAACCTCCAGTGATGAAGTTCCAACGATTTCTGGTGGCCAGCTGTTCCACTGGCTAATTCCCCCCCCCCCTTTAGGAAGTTTCTCCTTCGTTCCAGGTCGCTTCTCTCTTTGGCTAGTTTCCATCCGTTGCTTCTTGTCTTTGGACTGGACTAGATGACCTCCAGGGTCCCTTCCAGTCCTAAGATTCCAATATAAAGAACAACCAACACCGTAAAATGGCAGCCGATGTGACTTAGGATGCCCCCCCCCCCCATCTCAGTCCCACCATGAAGTTCTAACGGGAGCCAAGGCCCTTCGGGACTGCCGTGACCGCCACCGTTTTTTGCCAAGAGCCAAGGTGGCGCAGTGGTTATCAGCAGTTCAGCGGTTCAAATCTCACGGGCTCAGGGTTGACTCAGCCTTCCATCCTTCCGAGGTGGGTAAAATGAGGACCCGGATTGTTGGGGGCAATATGCTGACTCTCTGTAAACCGCTTAGAGAGGCCTGAAAGGCCTATGAAGCGGTATATAAGTCTACTGCTATTGCTATTGCCCTCCTCCCCCCACCCCTCCGCAAGGACGTCCGGATGGCCCGGTTCGAGCCGGAGCAGCAGCGCTAGTAAATTGTGCGACTTGTGTTTTAATTGTTTGCGCCTCTTCTGCCTTTTACAAAATGCTGCAATTTAATTGTCAGGAAGGGGACGGCGCGGAAGAACAACTGGCGCGGTGTTTACACTTCAGTGTTTTAATGGGTCTCCGAGCGGGGGGAGGGGGGCGCAAATGGGCTCCCAACCTAATTGAAGAGCGGAGGAGGGACCGTTTGGGGGGAGGAAATGGAGGGGGAAGCGGGGGGAGAACCACTGAAGTTGGGGAAAAAAAAGACAAAACGCACGCAGCTCCGGCTCTCCCTTCTTGAAAAGACCAAGGTGTGCCGGGAGATAGATCCATCACGGGGAAGTTTTCAATTCCGTTGGCGCAGCGCGGACCATTTCTTTAAAATGCCAATGGGGGGAGTGGGAGACGCGAGGGAGAGAGAGGGGGGGGGAGAGGATGCCATAAATGATGAAATATCCCAGTCCTGGGGAGGATTCTTGAGGGTGGGGGATCCTTTCTCCCTCTGCGTGCAAAAGTACAAATTGGTTTTGGAGAGAAAGAGTGGAAAAGATCGAAAAAGGACTGCGTGTGTGTGTGTGTGTGTGTGTGTGTGTGTGTGTGTGTGTGTGTGTATGAGAGAGGGAGAGAGAGACAGTGAAAGAGAAAGAGAGACAAAGAGAAAGAGACAGAAAGAGAAAGCAGAGAGAGAGAGACAAGGAGAGAGTCAAGGAGAAAGAGAGAAGGAGAGAAAAAAGAGAGAAAGACAGAAAGAGAGAGAGAGAGAGAGAGAAAGCAGAGAAAGAAAGAGAAAGAGTCAAGGAGAGAGAGAGAGACATAGAGAGAGAGAGAGAGAGAGACACAGAGAGAAAGAGACAGAAAGAGAAAGCAGAGAGAGAGAGAGATAATGAGAGAGTCAAGGAGAAAGAGAGAAAGCAGAGAAAAAAGAGAGAAAGACAGACAGAAAGAAAGAGAGAGAGAGAGAGAAAAAGCAGAGAAAGAAAGAGAAAGAAAGAGAAAGAGTCAAGGAGAGAGAGAGACATAGAGAGAGAGAGACAGAGAGAGAGAGACAGAAAGAGAAAGAGACAGAAAGAGAGACACAGAAAGAAAGAGAAAGAGACAGAAAGAGAAAGCAGAGAGAGAGAGAGATAATGAGAGAGTCAAGGAGAAAGAGAGAAAGCAGAGAAAAAAAGAGAGAAAGACAGACAGAAAGAAAGAGAGAGAGAGAGAGAAAGCAGAGAAAGAAAGAGAAAGAAAGAGAAAGAGTCAAGGAGAGAGAGAGACATAGAGAGAGAGAGACAGAGAGAGAGAGACAGAAAGAGAAAGAGACAGAAAGAGAGACACAGAAAGAAAGAGAAAGAGACAGAAAGAGAAAGCAGAGAGAGGGAGACAATGAGAGAGTCAAGGAGAAAGAGAGAAAGCAGAGAAAAAAGAGAAAGAGAGAGAGAGGGAGAGAAAGCAGAGAAAGAAAGAGAAAGAAAGAGAGAGAGTCAAGGAAAGAGAGAGACATAGAGAGAGAGAGAGGCACAGAGAAAGAGAGAGAGAAAGAAAAAGAAAAAAAAAGAAATAAAAAGAGAGAGAGACATAGAGGGAAAGAGAGAGAGAGAGAAAGACCGAAAGAGACAGACAGAAAGAAAGTCAGAGAGAGAGAATTGATTTGAAGCAACCTGAAATTAAGGAGAAACTTCCTAACAGTGAGGACAATTAACCAGTGGAACAGCTGGCCACCAGAAGTTGTGGTTGCTTCATCCCTAGAGGTCTTCAAGAAGAGACTGGACAGCCACTTGGTATAAATGGTAGAGGTTCTTCTGCTTGAGCAGGGGGTTGAAGACCTCCAAGATCCCTTCCAACTCTGTTATCCTTCCTTCCTTCCTTCCTTCCTTCCTTCCTTCCTTCCTTCCTTCCTTCCTTTGCATTGGAAGTTTTCAAGAAGAAATTGGAGAGCCACTTGGTAGAAATGATGGGGTCTCCTGCCTGAACAGAGGGTTGGACTAGAAGACCTCAAGGGTCCCTCCCAAATGTGTTATTCTAATTCTAAGAGGAGGGGGGGGAACAGGTTCCAGGGAGGCCCAAACTTCTCCTCAACAACCCTCCCCCCCCACCCCGAGAATTGCAGTCGCCAACTTGGGGGTGTTTTGTGTGCCACTGGGTTCGCCCTCAATGCTTGGCCTGGCATTGGCGGGCATTGAGGTCGAATTGTCCTCACTGTTAGGAAATCCCTCCTGAGTTCCACGTTGCTTCCCTCCCTGGTTAGTTTCCCTCCCTTGCTTCTTCTCCTGCCTCCAGGCCGGGCTCTTTGGAGAAGAGGTTGACCCCCCCCTTTCTTTGGGGCAGCCCCTGAGATACAGACAGCCCCTCCCTTTCCTTCTTGCCCCATCTCCCCCCCCCACCCAGCCACCTCCAAGCATCGCAGTTGCAAAGACCAGAAAAATGGTTCGCCTTTGCTCTCGGCCTCTTGCAGCCCCCCCCCCTTCAAGCCAATTCGCAGGCAGCAGCGGTGTGTATTTTTAGCACCGAGGTCTGGCTGCAACGGCAGTGGGGGGGGGGCAATCCCCATTTTTTGGGGGGGTGGATGGGTGGAAAGCAAGAATTCTGCAGCTCCCGCGGGTCTTGAAGAAATGGGGAGTCCCTGATCCCTGGATCTGGAGGAGGGGAGGGTCAGCCTTGAGCTGGGGGGGTGGGGGAGAGGGGTCTGCTAAGTGAGACCCAGAAGTGTTCTTGGGAAGCGGGGGGGGGGAGCACTTCCCAGTGCAGTCAGGTCTCTGGGGTGAAGGGGAAGAGCTCCAGTGGCCCTTAGGTGCCCCCCTTGCAGAATAACAGAAAGAGAGAGAGAGAGAGAGAAAGGGAGCAAGAGACAGAAAGAGAAAGAGAGAAAGAGAGAGAGAGAGACAGACAGACACAGAGAGAGAGACACAGAGAGAGAGACAGAGAGAGAGACAGAGAGAGATGGAAGGAAGGTTCTACATTTAAGAAAGGAAAACGAAATGCACAGGTACAGTATAGGTGGCACCTTCCTCAATAGTAGTGACTGTGAAAGGGATCTTGGAGTCCTAGTGGACAAGCAGTTAAATAGGAGCCAGATGTGTGCAGCAGCTGCCAAAAAAGCCAACACAGTTCTAGGCTGCATCAACAGAGGGAGAGAATCAAGATCACGTGAAGGGTTAAATACCACTTTACAAGGCCTTGGGAAGGCCACACTTGGAATATCTGCATCCAGTTTTGGTCTCCACGATGTAGAAAAGATGTGGAGACTCCAGAAAGAGTGCAGAGAAGAGCAAGAAAGAGGATTAGGGGACTGGAGGCTCAAACATATGAAGAACGGTTGCAGGAACTGGGCCTGGCTAGTCTAGGGAAGAGAAGGACCAGGGGGGACAGGAGAGCATCTTCCAGTATTTGAGGGGATGCCCTAGAGCATCTTCCAGTATTTGAGGGGGACCATGGACATGGGAGCGGGTCGGAGCATAGCGGTCGTGACAGGGAGAGGCAGATACGGCGGGGACCTTAGGGCTGGCCATTACCGGGGAAGGAGGGTTCGCTACATTGCAGAGATCCCTCCTTCCGGCCCTAGGAGTCCCACTCCAAGACCAGATGGCGCGAGTAGTCAGGACCCTGGTCTCAGGCTGTTGTCGCTAAATGCCAGGTCTGTTGTTCACAAAGCTCCCCTCGTCCGGGACTTAATTGTTGACGAGAGGGCAGACCTGGCATGTATTACTGAAACCTGGCTGGGCACAGAAGGAGGAGTCCCCCTTGTAGAGATGTGCCCAGAGGGATTTCAGGTGCTTCATCAGCCGAGAGCCCAGGGAAGGGGTGGCGGTGTGGCTATTGTAATCCGGGAGTCTCTGTTACCTCGTAGGGTCCCTGCTCCGGAGCTTGTCGGGTGTGAGTCTCTGCTGATAAAGTTGGACCTCAAGGGTCAAGTGGGTTTGCTGCTAACGTACCTGCCTCCCAACTGCGTTGCAGCATCCCTCCCCTCGCTCCTCGAGTCAGTAGCCGAGCTGGCAGTTGAGTTCCCCAGGCTTATAGTTCTGGGGGATTTCAACTTGCCATCGCTCGGTGAACGCTCTGATGGGGCGCAGGAGTTCATGGCCTCCATGACGGCCATGGGCTTGACCCAAGTAATTCGGGGCCCAACCCATGCAGCGGGTCACATGCTCGACCTCGTATTCCTCTCGGAGCAGTGGATGTGTGATCTTGGTCTGAGGGGTAATGAGATCATACCCCTGTCGTGGTCAGACCATTGCCTACTGAGGCTTGACTTCCGGAGGCCAAACCCCCACCGTAGGGAGGAGGAACCGACCAGGTGGTTCCGCCCCAGGCGACTTATGGACCCTTTGAGGTTCCAGACGGAGCTTGGGGTTATTCCTGATACCCTCGCCCACAGTTCGGCGGAGACTCTGGCTGCCGCCTGGTACTCGGCGGCGTCGGAGTCTCTCGACCGGATTGCGCCACTACGGCCCCTCCGGGTCAGTGGATCCCGGAGAGCTCCCTGGTTTACCGAGGAACTCCGGGAGAAGAAACGCCGGAGGAGATGCCTAGAGCACCAGTGGAGGTCCGATAGGTCCGAGGTAAACCGAGCACTCTTAACTACCTGCACCAAGGACTATGTCCGAGCATTAAGAACTGCAAAAAGATCATATATTTCTTCCTTGGTTGCGTCCGCCGAGTCACGCCCAGCCGCCCTGTTCAGGATAACCCGCTCCCTCCTTAATAGGAGGGATGCGGGAGACCCCTTGCAGGGTAGGGCTGAGGATTATGCTCAATTCTTGGCGGACAAAGTAGCTCGGTTGCGATCGGACTTGGACTCCACCGCAGTAGATCCAGCTGGGACACAGGAGGATCATTTGCCACATCAGTTCTGGGTTGAGTTCCAGGAAGTTGCCTCTGGGGATGTGGACAAGGCCATCCGAGCTGTAAGTGCCTCCACTTGTATTCTGGACCCGTGTCCCTCCTGGCTGGTGGCTAACAGCAGGGAGGTGACACATGGCTGGATCCAGGCGGTTGTCACCGCCTCTCTTCGGGAGGGGCACTTCCCCGCCGTACTCAAAACGGCGGTGGTGAGACCCCTCCTAAAGAAACATCGTTAGATCCAGCCATCTTAAACAACTTTCGTCCTGTCTCCAACCTTCCCTTTATCGGGAAGGTTGTTGAGAAAGTGGTGGCCTTTCAGCTTCGACGGGCCTTGGAGGAAGCTAGCTATCTTGACCCCTTCCAGTCCGGCTTCAGACCTGGTTACAGCACAGAAACCGCTTTGGTCGCATTGACCGATGATCTCTGGAGGGCCAGAGATGGAGGCTATGCGTCCATCCTGGTTCTCCTTGACCTCTCAGCGGCTTTCGATACCATCGACCATGGTATCCTTCTGCGACGACTGCGGGAGGTGGGAGTGGGAGGCACTGTTTTGCGGTGGTTCTCCTCTTACCTCTCGGACAGGTCGCAGTCGGTGTTAGTGGGGGGGCAGAGATCGTCCCTGAGGCCCCTAACATGTGGAGTACCTCAGGGTTCGGTCCTATCCCCCTACTATTTAACATA
This sequence comes from Thamnophis sirtalis, assembly GCF_051295495.1. Classification (NCBI taxonomy): domain Eukaryota; kingdom Metazoa; phylum Chordata; class Lepidosauria; order Squamata; family Natricidae; genus Thamnophis; species Thamnophis sirtalis. The sequence continues at coordinate 1,448,035 of NW_028261397.1, read as the reverse complement.
TACATGAAACCGCTGGGCGAGATCATTCGGAGGCACGGGATAAAATACCATCAATATGCGGACGATACACAATTGTATCTGTCCGCCCCGTGCCAACTCAATGAAGCGGTGGACGTGATGAACCGGGGTCTGGAGGCCGTTAAGGACTGGATGAGTGCTAACAAACTGGTGCTCAACCCGGATAAGACCGAGTGGCTGTTGTGTTTCCCCCCCCAATAATTTGGCTAATACACCAACGCTTAGGCTGGGGGGTCAAATTTTATACCCCTCAGATAGGGTCCGCAACTTAGGAGTCCTCCTGGATCCACAGCTGACTTTTGACCACCAGCTGTCAGCTGTGACCAGGGGGCATTTGCCCAGGTTCGCCTGGTCCGCCAGTTGCGGCCCTACCTAGATCGGGGGGCCCTCACAACAGTCACTCGAGCCCTTGTGATCTCTAGACTGGAATACTGCAATGGGCTCTACATGGGGTTGCCCCTGAAGTGCATCCGGCGACTACAGCTAGTCCAAAATGCAGCCGCGCGAGTGATAGTGGGCGCACCTCGGTTCGCCCACGTTACACCTGTCCTCCGCGAGCTGCACTGGCTGCCTGTTGGTCTCCGGGTGCGCTTCAGGATAATGATGACCATCTTTAAAGCACTCCATGGTAGTGGATCTAGGTACTTGAGAGACCGCCTTCTGCCGATTACCTCCCTAAATCGACCAATCAGATCGCACAGACTGGGCCTCCTCCGAATTCCATCTGCCAGTCAATGTCGACTGGCGACCACACGGAGGAGAGCCTTTTCTGTTGCTGCCCCGACCCTATGGAACGAGCTCCCCATGGAGATCCGCACCCTCACCACGACCCAGACCTTCCGCGCAGCCCTCAAGATCTGGCTCTCCCAGCAGGCCTGGGGATAGGCTTCCAATTACCCGCCCGAGTGTTTGATTGCTGAATGAAAGCTGTGTTTTATTATTTTTCTTTTGTTCACAAAGTGTTTGTTTTGACCTTGCACTTCCCCTCCCCTGTGGTTGTAAGCCGCCCTGAGTCCCCTCAGGGAAAAGGGCGGCATATAAATCCCAATAAACCTAAACCTAAACCTAAACCTAGAGAGGAGGAAGGGGGTCCAGCTATTCTGCAAAGTCCCTGAAGGCCAGAGAAGGAAGAATGGATGGAAACTGACCAAGGAGAGATTCAACCTGGAAACTTTCTGACAGTGAGGATAATCATCCCAAGGAACAGAAGTTGCCTTCGGAAGTTCTGGGAGCTTCATCCCTGGAGGCTTTCAAGAAGCGACTGGGCAGAAATGGTGTAGGGTCTCCTGCTTGGGCAGGGGGTTGGACTAGATGACCTACAAGGTCCCACGCGACTCTGTTGTTCTGCATCTCTCTGTCCTTCCCTGGACTGTTCTTTCCTTCCGGAGGACGCAGTGAGACCTGCGTGAAATATTAATGGGTTGGTACTGTGCCATTATACATCCGCCCATCCCTTCCCTTCCCCCGAGGGTTGGTATCCTAGCAATATATATTTTCACCCTTTCAGGTACCGGATTGGGCAAACAAAGTCCTCTAACTAGCTTGGCAAAGCCAGCCGACTTGGCAAAGCCAGGTGGGGCAAAGCTGCCAAAGGGCCCCTGGTGGATTCCCTGTGCCAGGCCCTCGCCCCCCCCCCCCCAGATGGCCAGCTCTGACCCTGAAAGGAGAGGGAGGAAAATCTGCGATGCCCTCTGAGAAGGGGTCGGAAGCTCTTCCTTCCTTCCTTCTCTCCCTCCCTTCCTCCATCAATCTCCTTCCTTTCTTTTCCTTCCTCCTCCTCCTTCCATCCTTTCTTTCTTCCTTCCTTCTTTATCAATCAATCTCCTTCCTTCCTTCCTGCATTCCTGCCTTCCAGCCCTGTGTCTCTCCTTCCATCTACCGTTCCTTCCTTTTCCTTCTCCATCCTTCTTCCATCCCTCTCTTTCCTTCCTTCCTTCCTGCCTGCTCCCATCTACCCTTCCTTCCTTTTCCTTTCTTCCATCACTCTCTTTCCTTCCTTCCTTCCTGCCTGCCTGCCTTCCCTTTCTGCTTCCATCTTCCCTTACTTCCTTTTCCTTTCCCTTCCCCCTTCCATCCCTCTCTTTCCTTCTTTGCTTCCTTCCTTCCTGCGTTCCTGCCTTCCAGCTCCATGTCTCTCCTTCCAGCTACCCTTACTTCCTCTTCCTTCTCCATCCTTCTTCCATCCCACTCCTTCCTTCCTGCCTGCCTGCCTGCTCCCATCTACCCTTCCTTCTTTTTCCTTTCTTCCATTCCTCTTTCCTTCCTTTCTTCCATTCCTCTCTTTCCTTCCTTTCTTCCATTCCTCTCTTTCCTTCCTTCCTGCCTGCCTGCCTTCCTTCCCTTCCTGCTTCCATCTACCCTTCCTTCCTTCCTTCCTTCCTTCCTGCCTGCCTGCCTGCCTTCCCTTCCTGCTTCCATCTACCCTTCCTTCCTTCCTTCCTTCCTTCCTTCCTTCCTGCCTGCCTGCCTGCCTGCCTGCCTGCCTGCCTTCCCTTCCTGCTTCCATCTACCCTTACTTCCTTTTCCTTTCCCCTCCTCCTTCCATCCCTCTCTTTCCTTCTTTCCTCCCTTCCTCCGGGTCACACACAACCCTGGCCTCCGCTTTCTAATCTCCGGGAGCAGAGTTGGTCTTTCTGCAGATTACCCACGCTCGCGCCGCCCTGCCAAGGTGGCGCAGTGGTTAAAAAGCAGCACTGCAGGCTACTGCTAGATCAGCAGGTCAGCGGTTCAAATCTCACCGGCTCAGGGTTGACTCAGCCTTCCATCCTTCCGAGGTGGGTAAAATGAGGACCCAGATTGTTGGGGGCAATATGCTGACTCTCTGTAAACCGCTTAGAGAGGCCTGAAAGGCCTATGAAGCGGTATATAAGTCTACTGCTATTGCTATTCCAGAGACCCTTCCTCTCTCACCCCCCCCCCCCAAATCCAGGCTTGGCGGCACAAAGCGCCGCCTGCCATGTGCCCCCCTCCCCCTCGCCCACCCAGCGCCGCGATTTGAAGCTTCCGAGATGGGAAACAAAAGCTGCATGTTTATATGTCCCCCCCCCTCCGTTTATCACGCATGCCAATGAAAACCCACCGATTTAATTCCGCCGACAGGCTCCTAATGGGCGGGCGAGGGGCTGCTGCGGGCTTTGTGTCTGGCTGCTGCTCCCGCCTTTCCCTTCCCTTTTCCAGCCCCCTCCCCAATCTCCCTTTTTTTTTTAAAGCCTCATAGATGGCATCTCTTTGGCGGCATGAATAATACATTTAAACACTTCAAAAACCCCGTTTGATCCCCGGCGCGGCTCGACGGATGGCGCGGCCCTTGCCTGGCTCGGAGCTGTCAGCCGCGTCCTTAGGTGGGGGGCGGGAGGGATTAGCCCCCCTCCCCGCCTCGCTCCGCCAACAGAGGAGGGGAGGGGGGAAGCCGCGACGAGTGGGGCTGGGGAAGGGGAGGTCTTTGCCGCGGCCATCTGGCCGAGAAGGCCCCCTTGCCTCCCCGCCTGGCGCGCTTCGTGGGGAGGAAGGGCCGGATCAGCTTGGCTGCGGGGGAAGGGTCGGGGAGGAAGGGGGCTCGCGCTCCCCGGGACTCCCCCGAGCTCTGGGGAAGAGCAGCAGCCACGACCAAAGTCACACCTGTTAGCGAAGGAGGGGGAGGGTGGCTGCCGCCAGGCCCCTCCGTCTATTCGCCCTTCCTTCCTTCCTTCCTTCCTTCCTTCCTTCCTTCCTTCCTTCCTTCCTTCCTTCCTTCCTTCCTTCCTTCCTTCCTTCCTTCCCCCTCCTCCTTACATCCTTCTCCCTTCCCTCCTTCCTTCCTTTTCTCATCTTCCTTCCTTCTTCCCTCCCATTTTCCTATCTTCTTTCCTTCCTTATCTTCCTCCCTCCCATCTTCCTCCCTCCCTCTTTTCTTTTGTTTTCTCAGCTTCCTTCCTTTCTTCTTCCCCCCCTCCCATTTTCCTTCTTCCTATCTTCCTTCCTTCCTTTTCTCATCTTCCTCCTACCTTCCCTCCTCCCTCCCTCCCTTCCTCTCTCCTTCCATCCTTCTTCCTTCCTTTTCTCATCTTCCTTCCTTCTTCCCTCCCGTTTTCCTCCCTATCTTCCTTCCTTCCTTCCCTCCCTCCCTCCCTTCATTTTTTCTCATCTTCCTCCTACCTTCCTTCTTCCTTCCCTTCCTTCTTCTCTCCCTCCCTCCCCTCCTCCATCTCCCTTCCATCCTTCTTCCTTCCTTCCTTCCCTCCTTTTCTCATCTCCCTTCCTTCTTCCCTCCCGTTTTCCTCCCTATCTTCCTTCATTTTTTCTCAACTTCCTCCTCCCTTCCTTCTTCCCTCCCTTCCATCTTCCTCCTTCCCATCTTCCTCCCTCCCTCCCTTCCACCCTGCCAGGCTCCACCTCCTCGAAGAGGCCCCGTCTCTATGTCATCAATATGAAATGTAATGAGCTCCCCGAGGCAGCCGGGAGCCCCCTCCCTCTCCAGAAGGCCACCCATGTCAATCAGGATCACCCAGCCCCTTGTAAGACGGAGACCTCCAGCCCCCCAAGGAAATAAGGAAACCCCTGCTCCTCCTCCTCCTCCTCCTCCTTCACACAGGGACCCTGGCTCTCCCCAAGGCCTTTCTTCCCCTGCATAGCAGTTTCTCCCTGCGGGGTGGGGGGGGGGAGACTTCAGACTCTTCCTCAGCAAATGCTGCCTCTGTTTAACCCCCCTCTTGTTCTGAGAGAAAAAGGATTCCCCTAAATCCTGGTTGGGGGGGTGGGTTCACAGCAGGGTGGCAAGAAGCTCCCCACTGTCTTCTTCTGAAGGAGGGAGTAGGGGGAGAGAGAAAAGGGGAGAGAGAAAGAGAGAGAGAGAAAGGAAGCAAGAGAGAGAGAGAGAGAGAGAGAAAGGGCGAAAGAGAAGGAGGGAGGGGGAGAGAAAAGGGGGAGAAAGAAAGGGAGCGAGAGAGAGAGAGAGAGAGAAGGGGAGAGAGAGAAAGGGAGAGAGAAAGAATGAAAGAGAGACAGAGAGAAAAGGGGAGAGAAAGAGAGAAAGGGAGAGAGAGACAGAGAAGGAGAGAGAGAAAGGGAGAGAGAGAGAATGAAAGAGAGAGAGAGAAAAGGGGAGAGAGAGTGAGAAAGGGAGAGAGAAAGGGAGAGAGAATGAAAGAGAGAGAAAAAAAGGGGGCAGAGAAAGGGAGAGAGAGAGACAGAGGAGAGAGAGAAGAGGGGGGAGAGAATGAAACAGAGAGAGAAAAAAGGGGGAGAGAGAAAGGGAGCAAGAGAGAGAGAGAAAAGGGAGGAGAGAGAGAAAGGGAGAGAGACAGAGGAGAGAGAAAGAGAAAAGAAGAGAGAGAGAAAGGGAGAGAGAGAATGAAAGAGAGAGAAAGAAGAAAGGGGAGAGAGAGAAAGGGAGAGAAAGAGAGAGAAGGAGGGAGGGAGAGAGAGAAAGGGAGAGAGAGAAAAGGGGAGAGAGAGGGGGAGAGGGAGAGAGAGAGAGAAAAGGGTGGAGAGAGAAAGGCAGAGAGAGAAAGAGAGAGGGGGGGGAAGAGAGAGACCGAGCCTGGATGCCCATTTGACTGGTGCTTGCTTTTCGTCCTCTGCCCTCTGTGATGCCAAAGCATCCCCCTGGCAGAGTTTAGCCCTGCAAAGAGAAGGGGGGGGGGGGGACACATAAAAGGCAGCTTCCTTTGAGCCCAGCAACTTCATCAGAAGGAGGAGAGGACAGAAAAGCCCACAGCTAATATCCCGTTTGGCTTGAAGAGGAAGCAACTCTCAGAATATGTAACAAAACAACAGAGTTGGAGGGTCCCCGAGAGGTCTTATAGTCCAACCCTCTGCTTCAGCAGGAGACCTTATATGATTCCGGAGAAATGATTCCACCCATTGCTTCTTGTTCTGCCCTCAGGTGCCTTGGAGAATAGCTTGACTCCCTCTTCTTTGGGGCAACCCCTGAGATACTGGAAGATGCTATCCTGTCTCCCCTTTTCATTAAACTGGACATACCCAGTTCCTGCAACGGTTCTTCATATGTTTGAGCCTCCAGTCCCTTAATCCTCTTTGTTGCTCTTCTCTGCACTCTTTCCAGAGTCTCCACGTCTTTTCTACATCATGGTGACCAAAGCTGAATGCAAATATTCCAAGTGTGGCCTTCCACACCTCGGTTCACCCACGTAACACCTATCCTCCGCGAGCTGCACTGGCTGCCTATCGGTCTCCGGATACGCTTCAAGGCGCTAGTCGACACTTATAAAGCCCTTCATGGTATTGGACCTGGGTACTTGAGAGACCGCCTGCTGCCGATCACCTCCACTAGACCGATTAGATCCCACAGATTAGGCCTCCTCCGAATTCCATCCGCCGGCCAGTGCCGACTGGCGACTACCCGGAGGAGAGCCTTCTCTGTGGCTGCTCCGGCCCTTTGGAACGAACTCCCCGTGGAGATTCGAACCCTCACCACCCTCCAGGCCTTCCGCAAAGCCCTTAAAACCTGGCTGTTCCGACAGGCCTGGGGCTAAAGAGCTGTTGCCCCCGTCTCGAATGGTATGACTGCTGTGTGCTTTTAAATTGTGTATTGTTTTGTGTCGTGTTTTTAACTTTGTCTGTAACCCCCCCTTTCCCTGGTTTTGAGTTGTGAGCCGCCCTGAGTCCCCTTCGGGGGAAAAGAACAGCATATAAATAAAATAAATCAATCAATCAATCAATTTTGTTAGGGTATTTCATTAAATGGGGCCCAGTGGTCAAATCAGTTGGTCTTCTGGGTCTTGGACCTCTGAGAAGGCCACCCACCCTCCATTTCCTACAGTCCCAGGTAGGATATTCAGCTGCCACAATGGCATAATTCTTCAGTGACTTAAATGGCTGCTGAATTTAAGGCCTTTCATTACTAACCAGAGATAAGTCCTGTCGGAGCTCAGGCAGGCTGGAGATTTATGGCTCTGGCTGAAAGCTCCTGTAAGCGAGCATCTCCTGATGCCAACGGGGAGGAGGCCGGCTCTCCTTACAACTGTAAGGAGACTTGAAACTAGGTGGACCTCAACTCCCAGGATTCCCAAACTAACCTTTCTAAGTTTTTTCCCCCCCCTAACGATTCATGGACTCAACTACCAGGGAATGGAGCTTCCACAATTTCTGGTGGCCAGCTGTTCCACTGGTTAATTGTCCTCACTGTTAGGAAATTTCTCCTGAATTAGAGGTTGCTTCTCTCTTTGATTAGTTTCCATCCAGAGCCAAGGTGGTGCAGTGGTTAAATGCAGCACTGCAAGCTACTGCTAGATCAGCAGTTCAGCAGTTCAAATCCCACCGGCTCAGGGTTGACTCAGCCTTCCATCCTTCCGAGGTGGGTAAAATGAGGACCCAGATTGTTGGGGGCAATATGCTGACTCTCTGTAAACCGCTTAGAGAGGGCTGAAAGCCCTATGAAGCGGTATATAAGTCTACTGCTATTGCTAAGTCTACTGCTATATTCTTTCCTGCCTTCTGGTGCTTTGGAGAATAAATGGACCCCCCCTCTTCTTTGTGGCAGCCCCTCAAATAATTAGAACATTGCTATCATGTCTCCCCTGGTCCTTCCCTTTATTAAACTAGCAGAACAACAGCATTGGAAGGGACCTTAGAGTCTTCTAGTCCAGCCCCCTTGCTCGAGCAGGAGACTCTATACTGTTTCAGACAAATGCCTGTCCGATCTCTTCTTGAAAACCTCCAGTGATGGAGCAGCCACAGATTCTGGTGGCCAGCTGTTCCACTGGGCTAATTGTTCTGATAGGAAGTTTCTCCTGGATTCCCGGTTGCTTCTCTCCTTCATTAGTTTCCAACCGTTGCTTTTGTCTTGCCCTCTGGTGCTTTGGAGAATAATTTGATTCCGTCTTCTTTGGGGCAGCCCCCTCAAATACTGGGATGCTGCTATTGTGTCTTCCCTAATTCTCCTTTTCTTTAGACTGGCCAAAAACACGAATCCTGCAATTCCGTTCTTCGTATGTTTTGGTCTCCAGGCCTTTGGTCATCTTGGTGGCTCTTCTCTGAACTTTTTCCAAAGTCTCCACATCCTTTTTTGGTAATGTGGTGACCAAAATTGGTCGCAGGATCCCAGGTGTGGCCTTGCTAAGGCTTTATAAAGCACTACTTGTACTTCGCCTGATTTTGATTCTATGCCTCTGTTTAGCAAGAAAGAAAAAGGAGAGAGAGTGAAAGAGAAAGAGAGAATATGGGAGAAAAAAGAAGAGGGAGAGGGAGAGAGAGACACAGAGAGAAGTATAGGAAGAAAGGGAGACAAACGAGAGAGAGAGAGAAAAAAAGGGAAAAAGGATGAGAAAAAAGGAGGACAGAAAGAGAGAAATAGGAAGAAGGAAAAGAGAATGAGAGAGGAGAGAATGAGAGAGAAAGAGAGAGAGAAAGAGAATGAAAGAGGATAGCAAAAAAGACAAAGGAGAGGGAAAGAGAGAGAGAGAATATGGGAGAGAAGAAGAGAAAGAAAGATGGAGAGAAACAGAGGAAAATAGGAAGGAAGGGAGAAAGACAAAGAGAGAAAAATAGGAAGAAAGAAAAGAGAAAGAGAGAGAATGAGAGAGAAAGTGAGAAAGAAAGAGGATGAAAGAGGATAGCAAGAAAGAGAAAGGAGAGAAAGAGAGAGAGAGAATATGGGAGAGAAGAAGAGAGAGAAAGTAAAAAAGAAAGAATGAAAGAGGATTGCAGAAAGAGAAAGAAGAGAGAGAGAGAGAAAAAGAATATGGGAGAGAAGAGAAAGAGGGAGACAAAGAGAGAAAAATAGAAAGAAAAGAAAAGAGAAAGAGGAGAGAATGAGTGAGAAAGTGAGAAAGAAAGAGGATGAAAGAGGATAGCAAGAAAGAGAAAGAAGAGAGAGAGAGAAAGAGAGAGAGAATATGGGAGAGAAGAAGAGAAAGAAAGAGGGAGAGAAAGAAAAAATAGGAAGAAAGAAAAGAGAAAGAGAGAGGAGAGAATGAGTGAGAAAGTGAGAAAGAAAGAGGATGAAAGAGGATAGCAAGAAAGAGAAAGGAGAGAGAGAAAGAGAGAGAGAATATGGGAGAGAAGAGAAAGAAAGAGGGAGACAGAGGGAAAATAGGAAGAAAGAAAGAGAAAGAGAGAGGAGAGAATGAATGAGAAAGTGAGAAAGAAAGGATGAAAGGGGATAGCAAGAAAGAGAAAGGAGAGAGAGAATATGGGAGAGAAGAAGAAAAAGAAAGAGAAAGAAAGGAAAATAGGAAGAAAGAGAGAAAGAGAGAGGAGAGAATGAGAGAGAAAGTGAGAAAGAAGGAGAACGATGATAGCAAGAAAGAGAAAGGAGAGGGAGAGAGAATATGGGAGAGAAGAAGAGAAAGAACGAGGGAGAGCAAGAGAGGAAAATAGGAAGAAAGAGAGAAAGAGAGAGGAGAGAATGAGAGAGAAAGTGAGAAAGAAGGAGAACGATGATAGCAAGAAAGAGAAAGGAGAGAGAGAGAATATGGGAGAGAAGAAGAGAAAGAACGAGGGAGAGAAAGAGAGGAAAATAGGAAGGAAGGAAAGAGAGAGGAAAGAGAGAGAAAGAGAAAGGAAGGATAGCAGAAAGCAGAAAGGCAACACACCCCTGGGTGGGCACGCAGTCACACAAACACAAGGCCTTGGAGCCCCTTCTCCTCCCCCCTGGGACTTTCCATGCCACCTGCCCGCCTGCCGGAGAAACCTCCCCCCCCTACCCGGCTGGATTTATAGAGCAGAGTTCCTTTTTTCCCGTTTTTCCTTCCTTTTTTTTTGCACTTTGCAAAGGAGAAGTAAGATGGGGGGGGGGGGGGGGGAAATACCTCCAGCCCTCCAAGCTCTCCGAGCTGTTAATTAAAAGCTTTAGTGGGAAGCCAAAACCGGTGGCTGGGGGTTGCCAGCTGCTTAATTTATGAACTGGCGAGGGCTGTGCCAAGATGCACTCTTCCTGTCTGATGGCCCTGCATATTTCATGAAAGCCGAGGGGCTCCCGGCTTCCCCCCCCTCCCTCGCAGGGGAAGGGAGGGAGGGGGGGGCTGCGTTTCGGCAGGCAGAACTAACCAACCAGCTTGAATTTTTAACTGCAAGAATGAAAACTTACCGCCTGTCTCTTCTTGCGGCTCTGCTTGGCGGACTCTGGGAAGCCTTTTGGCCTTCCACCACCCGAAGGGATTTGCTGGAGGATTCAGAACATGGGACAATGGGGGTCAGAAGGGAGAGAATACCAGAAGGGGCCCTGGAGGTCTTCTAGTCCAGCCCCCTGCTCAAGCAGGAGACCCCGAGACCTTTTCAGACAAACAGCAGTCCAGTCCCTTCTTGAAAACCTCCAGCGATGGAAAACCCACACCGTCCAGTGACAAGCAGTTCCACTGGTTGATCGTTCCCACTGCCAGGAAGTTTCTCCTCGTTTCCAAGTTGAATCTCTCCTTGGTCAGTTTCCATCCATTCTTCCTTCTCTGGCCTTCGGTTGCCTTGGAGAATAGCTTGACCCTCTTCCTCCTCTCTGGGGCAGCCCCTCAAATACTGGAAGATGCTCTCCTGTCTCCCCTGGTCCTTCTCTTCCCTAGACTAGCCAGGCCCAGTTCCTGCGTATGTTTTAGCCTCCAGGCCTTTGATCATCTTAGATAGATTCAGATTAACAGAGTTGGAAGGGACCTTGAAGGTCATCTAGTCCAACCCCCCTGCCCAAACACCATTTCTGGCATTCCAGTCTCTTCTTGAAAGCTTCCAGGGATGAAACTCCCACAACTACCGAAGGCAACTTCTCTTCCGTGGGTTGATTGTTCTCACTGTCAGAAAAATCCCTGCTTATTTCCAGGTTGAATCTCTCCTTGATTAGTTTCCATCCATTCTTCCTTCTCTGGCCTTCAGGAGCTTTGGAGAATAGCTTGACCCCTCTAATCTTTGGGGCAGCCCCTCAAATACTGGAAGATGCTCTCCTGTCTCCCCTGGTCCTTCTCTTCCCTAGACTAGCCAGGCCCAGTTCCTGCAACCGTTCTTCATATGTTTTAGCCTCCAGGCCTTTGATCATCTTAGATAGATTCAGATTAACAGAGTTGGAAGGGACCTTGGAGGTCATCTAGTCCAACCTCCCACCCAAGCAGGAGACCCTATACCATTTCTGACCGATGGCAGTCCAGTCTCTTCTTTGAAGCTCCCACAACTTCCGAAGGCAACTTCTGTTCCATGGGTTGATTGTTCTCACTTGTCAGAAAATTCCTCCTTATTCCCAGGTTGAATCTCTCCTTGGTCAGTTTCCATCCATTCTTCCTTCTCTGGCCTTCAGGTGCCTTGGAGAATAGTTTGACCCCCTTCCTCTCTGAGGCAGCCCTTCAAATATTAGAAGATGGTATCATGCCACCCCATATCCTTCTTTTCGTTAAACTAGATATTCTCAGTCCCTCCAACCGTTTTTCCAATCTTTTAGCCTTCAGTCCCCTAATATCTCTGTGGTGCTTTTCTGCACCTTGGAGGCCATCTAGTCTACCCCAGCCAGTAGAGCCTCTACCAGGGGAGTCCAATCTTGAACCTTTAAGACCGGGTGGAGGAGATCAAACCAGGCTGTGCCACGCAGCCTCCGAAACCGACCCCAAGGGCTCACCGCACGCAGGAAAGGCCACTTGACTCCCTTAACAGTTGCAAAGCTTTCTGCAAATTGAACATAATCCTTTTTCATCTCTGCCTCTCAAAATGCTGGAAACTGAACAGTAGCAGGCTCGAAGCTTCACAAAATAGTTTATTTATTAAATTGAAAGGTTACCGATCTCATAATCTGCAAACGAGAGCTTTAAAAAATAAATAAATTCACAGGGCATCCTGAACTGAACGGAATTCAGTGGCCTATTTGGCTATTTATTTATATCTTGCTTTTATTATTCCTTTATAAGTGACTCAAATGGGGTGGATATACCTGATATTTCTTCCTCTTCCTACTTTCTCCATAACAGCAACCTTGTGAGGTAGGTTGAGTTGAGACAGAGGGACTGGCCCAAAGTCACCCAGATGATTTTCATGGCTAAGGCGGGACTAGAATTCCCAGTCTCCTGGTGATTGGCCCAAAGTCACCCAGATTTTCATGGCTGGCGGGACTAGAATTCCCAGTCTCCTGCTGATTGGCCCAAAGTCACCCAGATTTTCATGCCTAAGGTGGGACTAGAATTCCCAGTCTCCTGCTGATTGGCCCAAAGTCACCCAGATTTTCATGCCTAAAGTGGGACTAGAACTCACCGTCTCCTAGTGATTGGCCAGCCTGCTTTTGTGCCTAAGATGGAACTAGAATTCCCAGTCTCCTGGCTGTTGGTCCAAAATCACCCGACCTGCCTTTCATATGTAAGGCAGGACTAGAACTCACCCTCTCCTGGTGATTGCCCCAAAATCACCCAGCTGGCTAAAGCAGGACTAGAACTCATCGTCACCTGGTCGATTGGCCCAGAGTCCGCCCCCAGCTGGCTTTCATGGCTAAGGCGGGACTTGAACTCACAGACCCCTGGTTTCCAAGCCAGCCCCTTCCCCACTGCCTCAAACAGACTCTCCTGGTCACAATCAACCTTCTTCCCAAACTCCCAAAGGCCGCCATAGACAAGGATTCACAAAAAACGAGCTACAGGATGTACGGATCCCCCTCAAGACCCCCTGCCCACCCCCCTTAGGGCTGGGGTCCCTGCATTGAAGAGGAGCAGATATCTTCTAAAAACCCGGCTGACGTCTTCCAAAAATAAGGAAGGGAAGAACCAAGGCAAGTTCTGAGAAGCGAAAAAAAATATTTTGACAGCTCTGTTCCCCCCTTAATCCCGGATGGGCCAGGGGGGGGCTCAGCATGCCCCCACCGCCCTGCGCCTGGTGAGGGCACATTGGCACATGTGCCAGTTTGCACATGAGACCCCACCCTCCCGCCATATTTGCTTTGTTTTTTTAAAAAAAATTTAAAAAAAAGATTTTATTGGTAAAAAGAAAATACAACATCCCTAACTTGTAAAAAACAATACAACTACATTTCGAGATATTCCCATACTATCAAATCATTATAAACATCAAAGGTTAGGTATCTTATTCCTTCCCTCCCTCTTCTCTTCCCTCATTTCTTCTTTTCCATACCCTTTTCTTCCCTCCCCCCTTACTTCCTTCTCCCCTGCCTTCCCTCCTTTCTTTCCTCCTTTCCTCCTTTCCTTCCCCCTCCTTTCCCTCCCTCGGTCCCCCCTCCTTCTCACATACCTTTCCTCCTTCCCTTCCTCTTTCCCTCCTCCTTCCTTTTCTCTTAATCTCCCTCCTTTCCTCCTTCCTTCCTTCCTTTCAACTCTCCTTCTCTCTTTCTTTCCCTCCCTCCCATATTTGCTTTGATGCTTGACAGCTAATTAGCAGAACTAATTTCCTTTTGCCTCTTGCCTCTTTTTCTCTCTCTCTCTCTCTCTCTCTCTCTTTAAGGAAAAATGCTGGTTAGCAACTAATTGTTGTTATTACAAAATGTTAAATCTCATAATTTATTTCTCTGCCCCCGAAACAGCTAATCTTCGGGTAATTTATTAAGTGGCGAGGACCGCCTTAATCACATCTCTCTCTCTCTTTTAATTTTGTTTTTATTTTTTAACGGCGGGGGGGGGAGACGTTTGAGCCCCACCGAAGTGCCGGTGATTTAAATAAATAAATAAATAGATAAATCGGAGCACGTCCCGGCGTGGGGAAAAATGCAGGCAGGCATGAAGAGGGGTTTGGGTGGGTGAGTGGGAGGGAGGGGAGGGGACGGGGGGGCTGGAGGGAGGAACACTCGTTTGCAGGCGAGAGCTGGAGGTGTGAACATCGGATGGAGATAAGATAACTGCAACCTTGACAAGGGAACAATTAGCGGAGGGAAGATTAGAGCCAGCTCCTTGGGTCTGGATGAGAGGGTCTGTGCAGCCCCCTCCCCATCTGAAGCCAGCTGCCTTGGCCAGGACCAGGCAGGGTTTCCAGAAGATGCCCCAGCCCTGAAACTTGGGGTGGAAACCAGAGGTGGGTTCCTGCCTGTTCGCACCAGTTTGATAGAACCGGTTCGTCAAATCTACCGAACTGGTTAGAAGAGGTTCCACCAGTGGACCCGGAAATCAGGCCACACCTACAGAAGAGGTTCCAAAGATTTTTCGAAACCCACCACTGACACAAACACACACAGACAGACAGACTCACAGAGAGAGAGAGAAAGAGAAAGAAAGGAAGAAAAAGAAAGAAAGAAAAAAAGAAAGAAAAAGTGAGAGAGAGATGAAAGAAAAAAAGGAAAAAGGGACAGAGAGACAAAAGGAAGGAGAGAGAGAGAGAGAGAGAGAGAACACATGGCCGGCAAGCCACTCCCACAAAGGAGGCCACACCCACAGAGTAGGTTCGAAAATTTTTTGAAACCCACCACTGACACACACACACACACAAACACACAGAGAGACAGAG
>NW_028261397.1:1411177-1431177 GCF_051295495.1 Thamnophis sirtalis | reverse complement strand
GATAGATAGATAGATAGATAGATAGATAGATAGATAGATAGATAGATAGATTGTAGAGATAGAGATAGATAGATAGATAGATAGATAGATAGATAGATGATAGAGATAGAGATAGATAGATAGATAGATAGATAGATGATAGATGATAGATGATAGAGATAGATAGATAGATAGATAGATAGATAGATAGATAGATAGATAAATAGATGATAGATAATAGAGATAGGTATAGGTATAAGTATAGATATGTAGATATATATGGATTCCATTTTTGTAATCATAGACAAATTGATAAATAGACAGAATAAATAAATTGATAGAGAAAGAAATAGATGAATTAATTGATAAGAGCCCCAACGTTGGGGAAACCGTCTCCTGGGAGATTGGACAGGGGAAACACCCTCCGTGAAGCAGCCAACGGTGCTGCCCCGCATTACACCCACCGCATAAAGTCGGAAATAAACGGCGCCTTCTGCCCAACTGCCCCTCCTCGTGTGGCTGGCTGGCTGGGTGTTGACCTGGGCCGAAAGGGAAGCTTGGCGCATGAGAAGGGACGGGCATGGCTGGGGTGTCAGAATCCAGAAGCAGAGGAAATTCAGCGCCACAGCAGATGTGGGAAGGCTCATTGTCAACAATCCAGAAACCCATCAACCCAAATGGGCTCCGAAGGGGGTCATTTTACATCAGAGGCGCACTGGGGCAAGAAACATCACGGAGGAAATGGAGCAAAAAACCCTGTTATTGGCACATGATGCTCGCCATCAGTCCTTCGGACACAACAGAAATAGGACGAAAGGGAGTCCGAGCCATATCCATCAGTACAGGCCGTCCTTGACTTTTAGATTAGATGAACAGAGTTGGAAGGGACCTTGGAGGTCATCTAGTCCAACCCCCCCCCAAGCAGGAGACCCTACACCATTTCTGACCAATAGCAGCCCAGTCTCTTCTTGAAAGCCTCCAGTGATGAAGCTCCCACCACTTCTGAAGCAACTTCTGCTCCATGGGGTGATTGTTCTCACTGTCAGAAAATCCCTCCTTATTTCCAGGTTGAATCTCTCCTTGGTCAATTTCCATCCATTCTTCGTTTCCCTGGCCTTCGGGTGCTTTGGAGAATAGCTTGACCCCCTTCCTCCTCTCTGGGGCAGCCCCTCAAATACTGGAAGATGCTCTCCTGTCTCCCCTGGTCCTTCTCTTCCCTAGACTAGCCAGGCCCAGTTCCTTCAAATGTTCATCGTATGTTTGAGCCTCCAGTCCCCTCATCATCCTGGTTGCTCTTCTCTGCCCTCTTTCCAGAGTCTCCACATCTTTTTTATAATATAAGCAATGAAAGAATCCAGGCTGAAGAGGGATGGAGGTTGTAAACCCCCCCGGCCCCCTTCCTCCCCTTGCTCAGCTGCCCAGTTTGCAGAGCCGAAAAGGCAGGAGCCAAACGATTGCATTTTATTGTCGATAAGACCGAGGCTGATATTGGAGGGAGCATCGGGGCTGCCCTCCTCCCCTGCCATCCCGCACCTGTAGCTTTCATTCCCTCTCTGGTTCTTTGCCCAGAAACCCGGCAGAGTCCAGGGAGGGTCGTGTCCTGCAGCACCCGATCCTATCGCGCCGTGCCCGACCCAGCGCCTCCGAGAAGAATCGGAGCAAAACATCTCGCCTGGTCATGCTTGAAGGGGCTGGTTTGATGAGGTGCCAAAGCCACTTCCCAGATGGTGTCAAAGAGCAAATTTCATTTATTGAATTTCTATGCCGCCCAATCCTGGAGGACTCCGGGCGGCTTACAGAAATGAAAAAAAAATTAAAAGGAGTTATTAAAAACAATGGGACACAACAAAGTTAAAAAAGGAACACAACAGACACAACAGAAAGAAAGAAGGAAGGAAGGAAGATAAGAAGGAAGGAAGAGAAGGAAGGAAGAAGGAAGGAAGGAAAGGAAGAAAGAAAGAAGGAAGATTCCCTCCAACTCCCCCCCCCATGGCTCTAAGGCCTTCTTGCCCCCCTCCCTTCTCTGGGGGGGTCAGAGTCATCACAGGGGAGGGGCAGGTTGTCCTCACCTCCTCCAGCCAGGCTGCCAGCTGTGGCTGCTGTTAACTTTGCTGCTTGAACATTTGCCTGCAGCTCCTCAAAGATAACAGACCTGCCCTCCGAGGAAGGTGGGCAGCCAGGCAACCCCCTTCATCATCCGCTCCGGACTTCCGTCCCCAGAGTTCCTGAAGCCAGCCAGCCTTGGGAGCTGGCTAATTCCCCCGTCGTAAATCGAGGACTCTCCTGCCCGCCTTGACGAGAATAAAAATAACCACCTTTTTGTGTTGCAAAGAGCAAAACGGGAGGAATTTTGTTCGGATGGAGAAGAGGCGTCACAAGCTTTTGAGTTCCCTGTTCTTGCCTGCTGCTTAGGAAGAGGTTTCGGGTGGGAAGACCCCGAGGGCACCCATGCACGGCAGGTCAAAAAAGTCAAAATGGCCACCGGGGACCATGGGATCAAAGCTCCGTCCATTTTTTTTAACCTCAGTGGCAAAAAAAAATCTTCACAAAAGGAGGAGTTTTCATCACAACGGCAGTCGGCACCCCTCTCCCCCCCCAACTTTTTTTTACCTCCTGGGGGGAGTTAAACCTGCCCCCCCCTCCTAGAAAAATTAAATATCCTGGGAAATATTAAAAAGGCAGACTATTATATTTCCCTGGATCAGAAATGGAGAAACATGTTTTGAGGCAGGAAGCAGTCTCGATCTCTTTATAACCCCCACCTTTGTCAATGGGCCATTAAAAGGCCTGGGGCAGTCTATTCTACATAACAAAGATCTCCCCCCTTCCGCTCCAGGGTGATGGGATTAAGACATGATAGTATTAGCCTCATTTTTCTTCTTCACCCAACATCTGGAAGCATGGGATCCCCCTTTTCTGTCCAGGAGCTCAAGCCATGTGATCCTGTCCACCATCAAACCATCTTTTCCAAGCAGCCTCCATGTTTCCAGTGTCTTTTCCCCCACTTGGAGCTGAACCCAGAAGGACGTTTCTTCCAAAACTCCGATGGGTCTTCTTGGGCCCCAGGCAGCGTCCCAGATTTCCAGGCCATTGCTAGCCTCCCACCAGGAAATGAAAAATAAAAAAATCCACCACGCACATGATGACAATACATTACGCTCGTTATAGGCTGCAGGAAAAATAAATAAATTAAAGGAAAGAAAATTAAATGAGGCCCCGGGGAGATATTATCCTTTTCGACATAATGGCCAATTGGAGGGAATCAAATAGCAAAATGCAAAATTAATCTGGGGAAAGTTTATTGCCGAAGCTGAATCTTTCTCAGAGAGGAGGGGGATTTGGGGAGGGGGCTAGCTGCCAGGCTGCCCCTTGGGGAAATTAACCCCTTCCTCTGCAGAGTGCCAGGGGAAGGGGAAGTAGAGCCTCCATGGTCAGAGGCAGTTGGCTGCGGATGTCAGGTTTTATGAGATGGTTGAGGAGAGATTAATTCTGTTTACGATTCTCGATTTTGGCAACTTTGCTGGCTGGGGGATTCTGGGAGTGGAAGCCCTCCCCTCTTAAAGTAGGCTGCATGGGGGATTCTGGGAGTGGAAGCCCTCCCCTCTTAAAGTAGGCTGCATGGGGGATTCTGGGAGTGGAAGTCCACCCCTCTTAAAGCACGCTGGCTGGGGGATTCTGGGAGTGGAAGTCCACCCCTCTTAAAGCAGGCTGGCTGGGGGATTCTGGGAGTGGAAGCCCACCCCTCTTAAAGCAGGCTGGCTGGGGGATTCTGGGAGTGGAAGTCCTCCCCTCTTAAAGCACGGTGGCTGGGGGATTCTGGGAGTGGAAGTCCTCCCCTCTTAAAGCCTGCTGGTTGGGGGATTCTGGGAGTGGAAGCCCACCCCTCTTAAAGCAGGCTGGCTGGGGGATTCTGGGAGTGGAAGTCCTCCACTCTTAAAGCATCCTGGCTGGGGGATTCTGGGAGTGGAAGTCCTCCCCTCTTAAAGCCTGCTGGCTGGGGGATTCTGGGAGTGGAAACCCTCCCCTCTTAAAGCATGCTGGCTGGGGGATTCTGGGAGTGGAAACCCTCCCCTCTTAAAGCATGCTGGCTGGGGGATTCTGGGAGTGGAAGTCCTCCCCTCTTAAAGGATGCTGGCTGGGGGATTCTGGGAGTGGAAACCCTCCCCTCTTAAAGCATGCTGGCTGGGGGATTCTGGGAGTGGAAGTCCTCCCCTCTTAAAGGATGCTGGCTGGGGGATTCTGGGAGTGGAAACCCTCCCCTCTTAAAGCATGCTGGCTGGGGGATTCTGGGAGTGGAAGCCCTCCCCTCTTCAAGTTGCCAAGGTTGAGAAACACTGATAACAGCCAGTTTTTGCGCTGAGCCAAGAACTGGGCGAATTCCTCCTCCTTTCCATCCTGGGGAAGGAAACCTGGGTCGCTCCATTTTTAGATTAATTCCTTAATATCTTGCGGCGAGCGAAGAGAGGCCAACAGATGGCTGAAGGGACGCAGTCAGCATTTTGCAACCTCTGGACAGAGCAGGAAAAAATAGATCGCATCACGGCTTATGGGCTGGGGGTCACTTCTATTGGCCCCCCACCAGCTTTTAGACAGATGCAAGAAGCGAGGAAGACACGAGGCTACCTCCCTTTCTTATTGGTTTATTATTTAGTAAGAAATTCGTTTGGCCCTCCAACTCATACTGGATGGACAGCTTACGGAAGTAAAACCCCAACTGTAAGACCCAATAAATCCCTACTTCCTGGTGATCATTATCAACTACTTGATGGGTTCTGGATTCCCCAGAGGTCTCAGGCTCGGGGGCAAAGCCATATCTTCAGGGTCTTGGAGAAAAGTGCCAGTCTTATCTCCGCAGGGATGATGTTCCATGGGGTGAAAGTCACCATGGAGAAGGTTCTTCTTCTCGCTCCCACCAGATGGACTTCCTTAAGAGGAAGGACCCATAACATCTTACTTCAAGTCTTATCTCCACAGGGATGGTGTTCCACGGGGGGAAAGTCACCACGGAGAAGGCCCTTCTTCTCAGTCCCATCAGATGGAGATCCTTAAGAGAAAGGACCCATAGGAGAAGGTCCTTCTTCTCGGTCCCACCAGATGGAGATCCTTAAGAGGAAGGACCCATAGGAGAAGGTCCTTTTTCTCAGTCCCACCAGATGGACATCCTTAAGAGAAAGGACCCATAACATCTTACTTCAAGTCTTATCTCCATAGGGATGGTGTTCCACAGGGGGAAAGTCACCACGGAGAAGGTCCTTCTTCTCGGTCCCACCAGATGGACATCCTTAAGAGAAAGGACCCATAACATCTTACTTCAAGTCTTATCTCCGCAGGGATGGTGTTCCACAGGGGAAAAGTCACTACGGAGAAGGTCCTTCTTCTCAGTCCCACCAGATGGACTTCCTTAAGAGAAAGGCCCCATAACATCTTACTTCAAGTCTTATCTCCACAGGGATGGTGTTCCACAGGGGGAAAGTCACCACAGAGAAGGTCCTTCTTGTCGGTCCCACCAGGTGGACATCCTTAAGAGAAAGGACCCATAACATCTTACTTCAAGTCTTATCTCCACAGGGATGATGTTCCACAGGGGGAAAGTCACCACAGAGAAGGTCCTTCTTGTCGGTCCCACCAGGTGGACATCCTTAAGAGAAAGGACCCATAACATCTTACTCCAAGTCTTATCTCCACAGGGATGGTGTTCCACAGGGGGAAAGTCACCACGGAGAAGGTCCTTGTTCTCGGTCCCACCAGATGGACATCCTTAAGAGAAAGGACCCATAGGAGAAGGCCCTTCTTTTCGGTCCCACCAGATGGACATCCTTAAGAGAAAGGACCCATAGGAGAAGGCCCTTCTTCTCGGTCCCACCAGATGGACATCCTTAAGAGAAAGGACCCATAGGAGAAGGCCCTTCTTCTCGGTCCCACCAGATGGACATCCTTAAGAGAAAGGACCCATAGGAGAAGGCCCTTCTTCTCGGTCCCACCAGATGGACATCCTTAAGAGAAAGGACCCATAGGAGAAGGCCCTTCTTCTCGGTCCCACCAGATGGACATCCTTAAGAGAAAGGACCTATAGGAGAAGGTCCTTCTTCTTGGTCCCACCAGATGGAGATCCTTAAGAGGAAGGACCCATAGGAGAAGGTCCTTCTTCTTGGTCCCACCAGATGGACATCCTTAAGAGGAAGGACCCATAACATCTTACTTCAAGTCTTATCTCCATAGGGATGGTGTTCCACAGGGGGAAAGTCACCACGGAGAAAGTCCTTCTTCTCGGTCCCACCAGATGGACTTCCTTAAGAGGAAGGACCCATAGGAGAAGGTCCTTCTTCTTGGTCCCACCAGATGGACATCCTTAACGGAGGGGACCTGTAACATACCCTGCCTCCCTCCCAGCTCTGGTGGGTCAAGTAGATGTAACTAGGAAAAGAAAGTCCTTCAATTCACCTGGTCCCAGATTGTCCATGTCTCTGAAGTAGAGAGAAGTTGGGGTCTTTGACCCAAGGAGCAGATCTCGCTTCCTTCCATGGCGACTGTCCCCACCTCCGTGCATTTCTGAGTTGTGGGTGATTCCTCCAACTTCTTCCCTGCCTATCCGAAGTGGGTTGGGGGACTTCTCTTGAGCCCCTCCTGGTGTGTTCAGATGGAGCCAATGGCCTTCACCTTCCCCAAAAGGTCTCGAGGTCCTCCTTTCCAGCCATCGGAGGGTTAACCGGGCTTGCAGCTGCCCCTCCCTGCAACGTAATCCAATTTTTGGCTTCTCCTGGCCTAGCATGTCTCGTGAAATATCCTGCAGCTGGATGATAAATAAATGAAAATGTCTCTTGTACGCCCACAGCCCACACGCCTTCCCCGTGCCCATAACATTAAGCGCCACCAAATTCCTCCACAAGGTCTTCAGTAGGCAGACGAGAGTCTCTGGGATGGGATGGGGGGAGAGGAGGGGAGGGGAAGGGAGAGGAGGGGAGGGGAAGGGAGAGGAGGGGAAGGGAGAGGAGGGGAGGGGAAGGGAGAGGAGGGGAGGGGAAGGAGAGGGGCGGCTAGAGGGGAGAGGGGAGGGACGAGGAAGGATGAGGGGAAAGGAGGGGAGGGGAGAGCATCAAGGACCCCACAATCTTCCTCCCCCTCCTCCTCCCGCTCCCCCTCTTCCTCCTCCTCCCCCTCCTTCCTTCTAGCACTGACGATGTTCCCTGTTCAGGTAATAAAATGTCTGCAAGAAAGCCACCAAGCTCAGAGAGCATCAAGGACCCCACAGTCCTTCCTCCCCCTTCTCTTTCTCTTCGCAAACCCCTCTCCCATCTAGCACTGATGGTGTTCCTTAGTTGGGTCGTGAAACGCCTGCAAGAAAACCCCCAAGCTCAGAGAGCACCAAGGACCCCACAGTCCTCCTCCCCTTCCTCCTACCTTCTCCTCCTCTCCCTCTTCCTCCTCCTCCTCCTCCACTTCCTCCTCCTCCTCTCCACAACCCCCACTCCCTTCTAGCACTGATGATGTTACCTAGCTGGGTAATGAAACATCTGCAAGAAAACCACCCAGCTCAGAGAGCACCAAGGACCCCACAGTCGCCCTCCTCCTCTCCTCCTCCTCCTCCTCCTCCTCCTCCTCCTCCTCCTCCTCCTCCTCCTCCTCCTCCTCCTCCTCCTCCTCCTCCTCCAAGAGAGCCCCAGGCCCAGTGGAGAAATTACTCAAACCCCCGTCAAGAAAATTTGAAAGAGAGGAGATGACATTTCATCCCGCAGAGTGAGAGACTCCGGAAGGAAAAGCGAAGGAATTACGGATTCAAATGCGCACGGGAGTGAATGCAAAGGGTTTTTCCAAAGATAAATATGGTGGAGAGAAAGCAGCACTTTTAAAATTGGACGGCTGGATAATGAATTAGGAAAGATTTGTGGTGGGCAGATTTATACGTGCACACACACACACACACACATATATATATTCGGTGATGGCAGCCAAACTGCGTAAAGAGTGGGGCTTGTATGCAGAGCGAGAAAGGAAGAGAAATGAAATCCACACACTGTAGGAAGGGATTGCGATAGTGTGAGCATCTGCTGAGGCTGCAAAATTGAGCTATTTTGTCAGAGGAGGGGAAAACACACACAAACACACACACACACACAAACAGAGAGAGAGAGAGAGAGAGAGAGAGAGAGAGAGAGAGAGAGGGAGGGAGGGAGGGAGAAACTTTTCAAAACGATTGGAAACCTTACAAGGAGTTTTAGATGAAAGGAGTGGGGGGGGGGGGAAAGTGACAGGATGATTTATGAGTCGGAGGATTTTAAAAAAAAATGATGGGGATTTAAGTGAGGGATTTGCATAACATCCAGGGCAGAAGGAGATTATGAGGTTAGCAACGATCTGTTGGAAGGGAAGGTTAGATTACGTAAATTGGGGGGCGGGGCGGGAGAAGGGTTCCCCTAGAGCAGTGTTTTTCAACCTTGGCCACATGAAGATGTCTGGACTTCAACTCCCAGAATCCCCAGCCAGCGAATGCTGGCTGGGGAATTCTGGGAGTTGAAGTCCAGACATCTTCATGTGGCCAAGGTTGAAAAACACTGCCCTAGAGCACTGATGATGTTACCTAGTTTGGCTAGTGAAACATCTGCAAGGAGGCCACCAAGATCAGAGAGCACCAAAGATTCCGCAGTCATCCTCTTCCTCTCTACATATTCCGCTCGCTTTTGGCCACTGATGGCGTTACCTAGTTGGGTCATGAAATGTCTGTAAGGAAATAACTAAGCTGAGAACACCAAGGAGCCCCTTGTCCTCCTCCCCTTACGTTTCCTCTTTCCTCCTCCTCCCCCCTCCTCCTCCTCTTCTCCACCTCTTCTCTTCCTCCTCCTCTTCCCCCACCCTCCTCTTTCTCCTCCCCCCCTTCTAGCACTAATGATAATGATACCTAATTTGGTAATGAAAGGGCTGTAAGAAAGCTGAGAACACCAAGGAGCCCCTTGCCCTCCTCCCCTTACTTTTCCTCCTCCTCTTCCTCCTCCTCCTCTTCTTCACCGAGCCGAGGTGGCGCAGTGGGTAGAGTGCAGTATTGCAGGCCACTTCAGCTGACTGCTAGTTCAGCAGTTCAGCGGTTCAAATCTCACCGGCTCAGAGTTGACTCAGCCTTCCATCCTTCCGAGGTGGGTGAAATGAGGACCCGGATTATTGTTGGGGGCGATATGCTGACTCTGTAAACCGCTTAGAGAGGGCTGAAAGCCCTATGAAGCGGTATATAAGTCTAACTGCTATTGCTATTGCTATTCCTCCTCCCCTTCTTCTTCTTCCTCCTCCCTCTTCTTCTTCTTCTCCTCCTCCTCCTCTTCCCCCCTCTTCCCCCTTCCCCTTCTAGCATGATGGTGATGATACCTAATTAGGGAATGAAATGTCTTCAAGGAAACAGCCAAGCTGAGAGAGCACCAAGGACCTCACAGTCCTCTCCTCCTCTCCACTGTTGGGAGAAATGTCCTTCTGGATTCAGCTCCAAGTGGGGAAAAAGACACTGGAGACATGGAGGCTGCTTGGAAAGATGGTTTTAATGGTGGACAGGACCACATGGCTTGAGCCCTGAACAGAAAAGGGGATCATATGCTTCAATGTTGGTGGAGAAGAAGAGAAGGGCTGAGGGAGGGGCTTGCTAGGCTTTTTATACCCTGTTCAGTCCCACCTCTCTGTTTCCTGTTCCTGTGTAAGAAATGTATTCTGATTGGTTGTCAGACTCCCATGGGGCAACGCAGGGACAACTCTCTAGGCTGCGTTTTGAATCCAGGTTTGGTTGAGTTCTCAGATGCCATGTGGCGAGTTGGCTAAAGGGTCAATATTATCATGCCTTAATCCCATCACTCTGGAGCTGAAAGGAAGAACTCTTCATTATGTAAAGGGGATGGCTAGGGCATCTTAATGGCCCATTGACAAAGTGGGTGGGGGGGCAGGAAGCTGCAGGGAGCTATTCTCTCTTTATAAAACACGTTTCTTCCTTTTCACATCCAGGGAAATGTAATATTCTGCCTTTTTCAATATTTCCTAGGATATTTCATTTTTCCGGAAGAGAGGGCTGGGTGAGGCCAGCAGGCTGGGGATTCACTCCCCCTGGCCCCCCTCACCACTTCGGAGCGGCGCATGAGGAAATTGCCAATCTGCCTTTGCTTCTCGGAGTGCAATAAAAATAGTGTCCCAATGCCACAATTTTGGCAATTTTGAAATTGCTGTGTATCTGCTGTGTTTATTATAGTCCTTCTGTACACACAGAGGTTATATATATATATATATATGCTATATTTATGCTGATAAATAAATAAAGGGAGACTAGTATAGATCTATTTCAAGCTATTTAGCTCTCATCAGCTAGCCATACCCAAGTTTGGGGAATCGAACCTGTGCTCCATTGCCTCCCAGGCAGGGAGTTAACCATTTGAGCTACAGAGAACGACTCCTTTTATCAGCCAGCCAGGGTGGGAGGTATATACTTAAAGTCACAACCCCTGGTATGCCCAAGTATGGGAGGAAGGTCATACTTCCACTCTCTGTCATTAGGCTCGTCACAAGAGACCATATATATATATTTGTTTGTGTGTATCACACAGAGATGATGCGCACAAACACACACACACACTGTACAATGTACATCCTACGTATACACCCCCACACACAAACAAATGTAGTGTATCACCTATTTTCCTTCCTCCCTTCCCTTCTTCCCCCTCCTTTTCTCTTCTTTCCTTACTTCCCTTCTTTTCTCCATCTCCTCTCTTCCTCCATTCCCACCAGACCTTCCTCCGTCCATTCCTTTCTCCCTCCCTTCTTCCTCCCTCCTTCCCACTTCTTCCTTTCTTTCTTCCTTTCTCCCTCCCTCTCTCCCTTCTTCTTCCCTCCTTCCACTTCTCCCTTCCTCCCTCCCTCCTTCCACTCCTTCTTTCTTTCCTCCCTCCCTCCCTTCCATTGATCCTTCCTCCCTCCTTCCACTCCTTCTTTCCCTCCCTCCCTCCCTCCCTCCCTCTCCTCCCTCCCTTCCATTGATCCTTCCTTCCTCCTTCCTTCCACTCTTTCTTCCCTCCCTTCCCATTATAGAATCATAGTGAAAGGACCAGACTCAAGTAGAGAGATCCAGTCGGTGGTCTTAAGCCATGAAGCCTCCATGGCAAAATCTGGCCCAGGATCCCCCTCCCTAACCCACAGCCAGGATTTTGGGGTGGGTGGGTTTGCCGGAACTCCTGGATGTCCAAGACCCCCTCCCCTCACAGAGTCTCCCTGTGCCTGTTGGGGCCAATCCTTCCATCTCCCCCTTAAGGCTTTTGGCCCATAGCCTTGAATGGCGAGGCTTCCTCCTGCATTGGACTGAGTTCCTCCTGCCTCCTCTTCCTCATCCCAAAACCAGGTACAAGGTGGGTTTTGCAAGGCTGCAATGTCAGAACCCCAAAAGGGGTGAATTTCAAGGAGCAGGGAGGGAGGGGGGGTGTTTCCCTGCTGGGGGGGGGGGGTGTCCAAAGGCCAAAAAGCCAGAGAAGCAACCATACAATCCTGTTCTGACCCCCCTTCTCCGCTCGTTCAAAGACGACAGGCAGACAGACTTAAAAGGAAATAACTTTATCAGTCCTCGGCTCAGACTGGCTGCGAGCCCAAAATGAACATAAATAAAGTCTCTGGCAAGAAGATAACAGAATGCAAAAACAAAGATCTCTTACGGCAAAACCAGGTGTACAAAAAGAAAGCGAAGCACTTATCCAATTGCCTCTGACAAACAAACCACGACCGATGAACAATGAATCATGAACGAATGATGAACGTTGACTCCTGCAACCAGGGCGTGGCACCATCCGTCCTTTTATCTCCAGAAGACGACACTAAGGAGCCCCAGCTGCATTGTTACTCCTGCATCCCGACTCAACTCACAGCAAACTTCTGCTGAGTCACAACACAATCCTAACTACTCTCTTTTTAACCTCATCTCCCCTCCCCCTCAGAGCCCCCTCCAGACCCTCCCTTCCCCTTTCAGCCCAAATTCAAAGCAGGGAGAGGCAGCTGAGCGACCCTGGCCGATGCCCCCCCCCCCAAACTTCTTCCCCTGCAGCAAATCCTCATCATTCAGGCGCTCGATTCTTTTTCCCCCAGTGTTTTTTTTTTTAAAAAAACAACAAGGAGTAAATTAGCTCCATTAAACCAAATAGGAAGCAAACGAGCCCCATTAAGCTTCACGTTTTCAGTTCACTCTGATTCCTCCCCCACTCCCCTCCCTCCCCAACCCCCCCCTCCCCTTCGCATGGAAACTGAGGAGGCTTAATTTTTGGAAGCCGGTGCAAAACGTAACTAAAAAGAAGAAGAAAAAACCCTCCCTTTTGATAATTAATTTTTTTACTGCGGTTTCATTATCCGTATATCTTAGGAAAGAAAACTTAATGGAAGGAAGTGACTTCAAGGAGCCAGAGCTGCCAGCAGCTTATGAAACATCTCGGCTTTCCCAATCCGGAGGCTGCCAGAAAAGCAGGACTTCAGGTCCCATAAGGCAGTGTTTCTCAACCTTGGCAACTTGAAGATGTCTGGACTTCAAGTCCCAGAATTCCCCAGCCAGCGAATGCTGGCTGGGGAATTCTGGGAGTTGAAGTCCGGACATCTTCAAGTTGCCAAGGTTGAGAAACACTGTCCTAACCACTGCTGGGGAATTCTGGGAGTTGAAATCCGGACATCTTCAAGTTGCCAAGGTTGAGAAACACTGTCCTAACCACTGCTGGGGAATTCTGAGACTTGAAGTCCGGACATCTTCAAGTTGCCAAGGTTGAGAAACACTGTCCTAACCACTGCTGGGGAATTCTGGGACTTGAAGTCCAGACATCTTCAAGTTGCCAAGGTTGAGAAACACTGCCATAAGGCACAGCTAGGAGACAGGGGCATTTGGGAGAAGACTCAACACTGCCTGCAATTCAGCATTGGAATAAACTGGCAGAATATGAAGGGCTGTCTTCCGGTTTGGCTGGCTACTTGCACGAACAGGGGGGATACAATCAAGATCGAGGGAGGTATTAGTACCGCACTATAAACCCTTAGTAAGGCCACACCTAGAGTCCTGCATCCAGTTTTGGTCACCACACTATAAAAAAAGATGTTGAGACTCTGGAAAGAGTGCAGAAGAAGAGCCACAAAGAGGATTAAGGACTGGAGGCTCAAACATAAGAATAACGGTTGCAGGAACTGGGTATGTCTAGTTTAATGAGAAAAAGGACTAGGGGAGACATGACAGCAGCCTTCCAATATCTCAGGGGTTGCCACAAAGAAGAGGGAGTCAAGCTATTTGGTCACTGCACTATAAAAAAAGATGTGGAGACTCTGGAAAGAGGGCAGAGAAGAGAAACCAGGATGATGAAGGGACTGGAGGATCAAACATACGAAGAACGGTTGCAGGAACAGGGCCTGGCTAGTCTAGGGAAGAGAAGGACCAGGGGAGACAGGAGAGCATCTTCCAGTATTTGAGGGGCTGCCCCAGAGAGGAGGAAGGGGGTCAAGCTATTCTCCAAAGCACCCAAAGGCCAGAGAAGGAAGAATGGATGGAAACTGACCAAGGAGAGATTCAACCTGAAAATAAGGAGGAATTTTCTGACAGTGAGAACAATCAACCCATGGAACAGACGTTGCCTTCAGAAGTTGTGGGAGCTTCGTCATTGGAGGCTTTCAAGAAGAGATTGGACAGGAGAGCATCTTCCAATATTTGAGGGGCTGCCCCAGAGAGGAAGGGGTCAAGCTAATCTCCAAGGCCAGACAAGGAATAATGGATGGAAACTGGAGAGATTCAACATAGAAATAAGGAGAAATTTCCTGACAGTAAGAAAAATCAACCAACCCATGGAACAGAAGTTGCCTTCAGAAGCAAGAGGTCAGACTAGAAGACCTCCAAGGTACGTTCCAGCTCTATTCTGATTGACCAAGGACTCTTAGTCTTTCTGGCAATGGGACGTCCCAGAAGGCCATCATCTACTGGGGAACCGGTGAGCTTTGTGGTGCAATTGTTGGGTCGCTGGTTGAACCAACTACTGGTTGAAATGTCTATTGAGATGTCCCTAAAGATGGAGCTGATCTCAATCAAGGTGGGCTTGGCTATTGTTGGAAGAAAGATCCAAAGTCCAGTTCCAAGCCGGGAATAAAATGGAGGCCGGTTGGAAAGAAAGAGTCCGTTTAGTGGCTAACAGAACCAACACACACCCAGTGTGCAGTTCTGGGACAACTGACAAAACGGAGTTGAGAGTGGGTGGGTTTTTTAAATACCTTCTTGATTCCTATGGGTCATGGAGGGGTCATGGCTGGCTCTGTAGGCAAAATGGGAAATGCAAATCCTAGGTGTTTGTCTGAGCTAATCTTGTCAGCCTTTGGCTTGCCTTATTGTGTTGCTTATCTGGAGTTTCCGTCTGACCCAGCCTTTCTGGATTACCCAATCTGCACTTCTAAAAGCTGGCCTCCTCAGTTTCTGCTTGGGGCAGGGAAACTGAGGCTGGTTTCTGCCCCCCCCCCTTAAGATTTTTTCCACATTTCTCCTTTAGGGATAATATTCTATCCTGCCCTTTTAATATTATGAAGGATGGGTGGGTGCTGATTTTTTCCTACATTATCAGGTGGAGTTGATTTTCTGATCTAGTCTACTTGGTGGGGTTGGGGTTGATCTTCATAGATTCTGGAATGGATGGCATGTCTCTGTCCAGGTCAACTTCTTTCTCCTCAGGACCAAGTCATGGAAGTCCTAGGAACCAAGAGAAGGCCATTCCCTGGGAGGCTGATAGCATTCCCTGGGAGGCTGAGCCAAGGTGGCGCAGTGGTTAAATGCAGCACTGCAGGCTACTGCTAGATCAGCAGGTCGGCGGTTCAAATCTCACCGGCTCAGGGTTGACTCAGCCTTCCATCCTTCCGAGGTGGGTAAAATGAGGACCCGGATTGTTGTTGGGGGCGATATGCTGACTCTCTGTAAACCGCTTAGAGAGGGCTGAAAGGCCTATGAAGCGGTATATAAGTCTACTGCTATTGCTATTTATCTCTCTATCTCTATCTCTATCTCTATCTCTATCTCTATCTCTATCTCTATCCATATCTATCTATCTATCTATCTATCTATCTATCTATCTATCTATCTATCTATCTATCTATCTATCTATCTATCTATCTATCTATCTATCTGGGTGAAATGAGGACCCAGACTGTGGGGGCAATATGCTGACTCTCTGTAAACCGCTTAGAGAGGGCTGAAAGGCCTATGAAGCGGTATATAAGTCTACTGCTATTGCTATTGCTATTGCATTCCTGGTGCAGTTGATTGTCCACTGATAGGACAGACTAATGGATGAGATGGTCCAGGGTCCCATTAAAAGAAATAATAACAACAACAACAACAACAACAACAACAACAACAACAACAACCTCTCCGAGGAGCTTTACCTTGTCGTGGTGGAGGGTCTCGCGTGCTCTAATGATCCTAAGGGCTATGCTGAACAGGTACAACCGTATCAGACAGGTCTTAAGTGAAGGGCCAGACAAAATTTGCTCCACAACCCATTCAAATATGGTGAATATGAGAAAAATGAAATTTTATGCTGGCTGAACGGCCGCCCACATTAACAAGGGTTCCATTGGACGCTTAAATGTTCACTTGACTGAGTTTCATGTTTAATGGATAAAGTATATAATAATTGTTTGTACATATTAATCACCTTTCAACTTCCAACTTCTAGGGGCAGTGTTGATAATCAGAGTAAAGCACGACTTCTTCCACCCTATTGCCAGTGATTCCTTGATTCCAATTCCTACCGCAGAGTGAGATATCAGAGAACGGTTGTCATAAACACAAATAAAATAACACACCGGGGATATGCCAATCAACTCAGAGCGGCAAACCTGACATTTTCCCAGGCTGTTAGGCGTTACGCGGTGGAAGACAGACAAATCAATATTTCACACACAGGTTCCGGTCGTGTGCACGCCCATTAAGCAGATGCGGTCGGAGACTGGGAAATGGATTGGGCTGGAGGTATTTTGCATGTGTGAACGGGTACCACACAAAGGGTGTATTCAACCTGGGTTGAATCATAGATAAAACCCCGAAAAGAAAGATTTCGGTTAGATTAGATTAACAGAATTGGAAGGGACCTCAGAGGTCATCTAGTCGAACCCACACCCACCCCTCAAATATTGGAAGATGCTATCCTGTCTCCCATGGTTCTTCTCTTCGCTAGACTAGCCCTGCCCAGTTCCTGCAACTGTTGTTCATCGTCTGTTTTCACAAGTGTGTTTCCCAGGGGTGAAATTCAATTTATTTTTTACTATCTGTTTGATGGGCGTAGCAGGGGAAGGAGATTGCAAAATCCACATTCCCTCCCCACTCCTGGGGGCAGGAATCCCCATTCCCACCCCATTAGGGGGCAGTCAGAGGTCCTCCGAACTACTCAAAATTTCCGCTACCGGTTGTCCAGAACCTGTCAGAACCTGCTGAATTTCACCCCTGGTGTTTCCCCCGAAAATAAAAGCTTTAGCAGTGTTTTTTTCTCAAACGTGGGAACTTGAAGGCCAGTGGACTTCAACTCCCAGAATTCCCCTCGGCCAGCAAAGAATTCTGGGAGTTGAAGTCCACAGGTCTTAAAGTCCTACAGCTGAGAAACAATGAATTAAAGTGTATTCTAGACGACCTCTGAATTTGCAAAGGTCAATTTATGACTCCAGTTTAGAGAGCTGAATTTTTTTTAAAAAAATATTCTGATAGGAACACATAAACAAACCTGGGGTAGATCGTGGCTTGCTGTGGCCGACCAGGATTGGAAGTTTATTCCACCGATGCAAAAAGGGAAGAGTTGTGAGCCCAATCTTACTCCCACAAGCACACCCAGGGATCGCCGGGTGGTCTCTTTTCCAGGAGATGCTGGAGCAGAGAGGAAAGGGGCTGGGCATGCACCAAGTGAGGATTGGCCCATTTTAAGATGTTGGACAACCATTGTCTGAAGTGGTGTAGGGTTCCCTGCCTAGGCAAGGGGTTGGACTAAAGACCTCCAAGGTCCCTTCCAACTCTGCTATTCTATTCTATTCTATTCTATATTTTATTCTTTTCCTATTCTATTCTTTTCCTATTCTATTCTATTCTATATCTATTCTTTTCCTATTCTATTCTTTTCCTAGTCTATTCTCTATTCTATTCTATTCTCTATTCTATTCTATTCTCTATTCTATTCTATTTTATTCTATTATATATTCTATTCTATTCCATTCTATTCTCTATCTATTCTATTCTTTTCCTATTCTATTTCTATTTCTATCTATTCTTTCCTATCTTTCCTATTCTAGTCTCTAATTCTATTCTCTATTCTATTCTCTATTCTATTCTATTCTATTCTCTATTCTATTCTATTCTATTCTATATTCTATTCTTTTCCTATTCTATTCTCTATTCTATTCTATTCTATTCTCTATTCTATTCTATTCTATTCTACTCTATTCCATTCTATTCTCTACTCTATTCTAGTCTTTTCCTATTCTATTCTATTTCTATTCTATTTTCTATTCTATTCTTTTCCTATTCTATTCTCTATTCTATTCTATTCTCTATTCTATTCTATTCTATTCTATATTCTATTCTTTTCCTATTCTATTCTCTATTCTATTCTATTCTATTCTATTCTCTATTCTATTCTATTCTATTCTATTCTATTCTATATTCTATTCTATTCCATTCTATTCTCTATTCTATTCTCTATTCTATTCTATTCTATTCTATTTCTATTCTATTCTTTTCCTATTCTATTTCTATTCTATTCTCTATTCTATTCTATTCTATTCTATTCTATTCTATTCTGTTCTGTTCTGTCTGTTCTGTTCTATTCTAAGTAAATTTTGCATCATTTGTGACCTTTCCTCCAAAATGTAACTAAGGAATCACTGCAGCCATTAAGTGAGCAACACCGCCGTTAAGCGAATCCGGCTCTCCCTGTGACTGTGTTCGTCAGGGGGGGTCGCCAAAGGGGACTCGGGTGACCCTGGGACACTTAACGGCCATCCGTCGTAAATGGGAATCCGTTGCCGAGCATTTGAATTTGGATCACATGAACAGGGTCGTTAAGTGTGCGATTCACGGTCATAAGCCCCTTGTTTCAATGGCGCTGTGACTTTGAACGGCCACTGGAAGAACGGTCGTAAGTCGAGGAATTCTCTGTAGATCCTCCCTGCAACGCTAAGAGCTACCATCAAAATGCAGCATGAGAGGAATGCAGGCATCAGGCTGCTACATGCTCTGTGTGTGTGTGTGTGTGTGTTTGTGTGTGTTTGTGTGTTCACGCAACCGTCTCTTCCCCCCCCCCTTCCCCTCTTTCTGCTTTTGAAGATCAAGGCAACGGCAAACATCCCCTCCTGGCATAGGAATCGGAGGAAATCAACACAGATTTGAGCCGGCCTTGTTCTCCCTCGGAAGAAAATTCCAGCGCAAGCAAGAAAGGCTGATGCTTGTTGGTTTTTAGAGGCGCTGAAAGAACCCGAGACTTTCCCGGGGATAAAAGAGCCGGCAGCCTCCGGGTCTTGAGGATTGCACAACAGGGTTCCCATCAATCAATCAATCAACCCATCAGAATACAGCTGGAAGGGACCCTGGAGGTCTTCTAGTCCAATCCCCATTGCTCAAGAAAAGAGAGCCTAGACCATTTCAGATGGACGGGTCTCCAATCCCTTCTCGAAAGCTTCCAGGGATGGAGCACCCACAACTTCTGGTAGCAAGCAGTTCCTCTGGTTAATTGTTCGCGCCATTAGGAAATCCCTTCCAGCCCTGCGATTCTATGATTCTAGGAAGGAAGGGAGGGAGGGAGGGAGGGAGGGAGGGAGGGAGGAGAGAGTGATGGGAATACGAAGGAGGGAGGGGAGGGAAGGAAAGGAAGGAAGGAAGGAAGAAAGGAAGGAAGGAAGGAAGGAAGGGAGAGAGTGATGGGAATGAGAAGGATGGAGGGAAGGAAGGAAAGGAAGGAAAGAAGGAAGGAAGGGAAGGAAGGGAAGGAAGGAAGGGAAGGAAGGAAGGAAGGACGGAAGGGAGAGAGTGATGGGAATGAGAAGGATGGAGGGAAGGAAGGAAAGAAGGAAGGAAGGAAGGGAGAGAGGTGTGGAATGAGAAGGATGGAGGGAAGGAAGGAAAGGAAGGAAAGGAAGGAAGGAAGGAAAGGAAGGAAAGAAGGAAGGAAGGAAGGGAGTGATGAGAATGAGAAGGATGGAGGGAAGGAAGGAAAGAAAGGAAGGAAGGAAAGAAGGAAGGAAGGAGGGAAGGAAGGTAGAGAGTGATGCGAATGAGAAGGATGGAGGGAAGGAAGAAGGAAGGAAGGAAGGAAGGAAGGGAGAGAGTGATGGGAATGAGAAGGATGGAGGGAAGGAAGGAAAGGAAGGAAAGGAAGGAAGGAAGGAAAGGAAGGAAAGAAGGAAGGAAGGAAGGGAGTGATGAGAATGAGAAGGATGGAGGGAAGGAAGGAAAGGAAGGAAGGAAGGAAAGAAGGAAGGAAGGAGGGAGGAAGGTAGAGAGTGATGCGAATGAGAAGGATGGAGGGAAGGAAGAAAGGAAGGAAGGAAGGAAGGAAGGGAGAGAGTGATGGGAATGAGAAGGATGGAGGGAAGGAAGGAAGGACAGTTCTCCTGACAGTGAGAACAATTAACCAGTGAAACAACTTGCCACTAGAAGTTGTGGCTGCTCCCATCATTGGAGGGTCTTAAGAAGAGCCTGGGCAATCTTTTGTCTGGAACGGTACAGAGCCTCCTGCTTGGGCTGGACTAGAAGACCTTCAAGTTGCCTTCTAACTTGGCCACTCTCATTTTTTCCCAGGGCCCAGGGGGGTGGGGGTGGATCTGAGACCCCTCTAAGTTTTTGCTGGGGAGGGGGAGTTAAAGGCCCACCAGGGAAGGGAGGGTGAGCGTCCTCTCCCGTTTTCCTCCAGCTTTTGGCTGCCAAGAGGCCCATGGCCTTCGGGAACTGATTTGTCCCCATTTCCCCCAAAAGCTCCTGTCTCTGGGGCTCCCCCTCCCCCCTCCTTCTCCTCCTCCTCCTTCCCTTTCTTCTT
>NW_028261397.1:1339441-1410977 GCF_051295495.1 Thamnophis sirtalis | reverse complement strand
ATAGATCCAACCAAAAACACATACACAAACCCTTGACAGATGAGTGACGTCTGTTAGCTCTTTTGCGGGGGGAGGGGAAGGGAAGGAGATTTGGGGTACTGCCATTCAGGAGGAAGGCGGGGAAGAGGGGCACCCTCCTACTACAGGGGTGGATTGTTCTCAGCATTACTACCGGTTTGGTAGTGCTTGTGCAGAACATAAGAAAAGGGAGGGAAAATTGCATTTCTGCAATGGAGATCATTCTGCACATGCTCAGAAGCGAAAATGAAGATGGCGCCGTCAACAATAGAACCGGTTCAGGTGTATGGGCAGTTCGAGTAGGTGGTAGCAATAGCAATAGCAGTTGGACTTATATACCGCTTCATAGGGTTTTCAGCCCTCTCTAAGCGGTTTACAGAGTCAGCATATTGCCCCCACAGTCTGGGTCCTCATTTCACCCAGATAGATAGATAGATGATAGATAGATAGATAGATAGATAGATAGATAGATAGATAGATAGATAGATAGATGATGGATGATAGGTAGAGAGACAGAGAAGACAGATGGCTGATAGATAGGATAAGAAGATTAGATAGATAGATAGATAGATAGATAGATAGATAGATAGATAGATAGATAGATAGATAGATAGATAGATAGATAGATAGATAGATAGATAGATAGCAATAGCAGTTACCGCTTCATGGGGCTTTTCAGCCCTCTCTAAACGGTTTTACAGAGTCAGCATATTGCCCCCAACAACAATCCGGGTCCTCATTTCACCCACCTCGGAAGGATGGAAGGCTGAGTCAACCTTGACCTGGTATCCATCTATCCAGCTATCCATCTATCTATCTTCTATCTGTCTGTCTGTCTGTCTATCTATCTAACTACTATTCATTTACCTTTCTATTCATCTATCTTCTCTCCATCCATCCATCTGTCATCCATCCATCTCTATCATCTATCTATCTATCTATCTATCTATCTATCTATCTATCTATCTATCTATCTATCTATCTATCTAGCTAGTTAGCTAGCTAGCAATAGCAGTTAGACTTATATACCGCTTCCTAGAGCTTTCAGCCCTCCTCATTTTACCACCTGGGAAGGATGGAAGGCTGAGTCAACCCTGAGCCGGTGAGATTAGAACCGCCGAACTGCAGATAACAGTCAGCTGAAGTGGCCTGCAGTGCTGCACCCTAACCACTGCGCCACCTCGGCTCTTGGTAGTCCGAACCAATAGTCCAAACCAATCCGAACTGGTAGGAACCCACCTCTGCTCCTGCAGCACCCAGATGGGTTTGTTCCCTAGGACCAGGCGTGGGATTCAGCCGGTTCAAACAAGCCAGTAGCTTTGGCGATCAGCCTGAGAAGCGAACCGGTTCTCTCCGACAATCAGCTTGGCCCACCCTCGCACTTTACTTACCTAGGACCTCTCAGCTGATCCGCGCGGCAGAGACGTGTTGCTCCCCAAAAGGTATCGTGGAAAGTAAGTTTTGGTAAAAACTCTGCACGCCCGCGCAGCGCAACATGCAATCACCAAACCGGTTGTTAAACCGGCAGGATAGCACCACTGCTTAGGACTCCTGTGCGGTGGGAGGGATGGTCTTGTGGCCCTTTTGTGGCAGGACAAGGATGGCCTCTCCCTTCTTGGAGCCAAAAATCCGGAATCCGGTAGCTCCTTTTCCGACGCACCAATGTTATTTTTTGCAAGGACAAAATTCTTTTCTCGTTCCCGAAAATGGTGCTCTGCTCTTCGCAAGGGATTGCGGGTGTCCAAGAGCAGAAATGTTTGGGGTGTGGGTTGGGGGGGACTCCAAATCCCTTTCTTAAACCCCTCCCCCCATTTCTCTCTTTCTTTAAGCCCACCCACCCCCCAGACCCATTTCAGCTTCGCTCTCGGCTCCCCATCCCTTCCCTGCAAGGATCCAGCAATTTGGAGAGGCGGCCAGGACGGGGATTGCCACTCCACCGAGTGAGGGGGGTTCTGTGGCTGAAGGGAGCCTCCCCTCCCCATCACCATTGCTCCCCCACCCGCCTGCCCACCCACCCACCCAAGTCGCCGGTCCTTTGCAAGGACAGAAGGTGGCTTGGGGGGGGGGGAACAGCCAACGCATCGCCTGTCACTGCTGATGTTCGTGGAAATTGCTGTATCAATCCATTCGCTTCGCCGAGGGAGGCATCAAATTGGAATTACGCGGGTGGCGCCAGGGGGGCACATGGGGGGGGGGCGCGGATGGCAGGCAGCTCAGCTGAGCCTTGTCACAAACCCGGCTCCTGAGATCGGCTCACACCTGACAGAAAATGGGGGGTGGGGGGCAACAGAGGATGACCTGCAGAGAAAAAACCCCAGCGGTGGGCTGTTGCTCCCCATTATCCATTCAAGAAATAGGGAGGAAGGGTCTGGTTGATGTCAGCCCCTTGCAGGGCTGGGAGTGAGCCATGGCAGGGTGGGGTGGGGTCGTAATGCATGCAGAGGCTGCTTTCCTTAGAAATAACAGTCCTCCAATATGTGAGGGGCTGCCCCAGAGAGACGGGGGGGGGACCTATTCTGCAAAGACCGCCGAAGGCAGGACAAGAAGCAATGGGTGGAAACTAAACAAGGAGGGAAGCAACCTAGAATTAAGGAGACATTTCCTGACAGTGAGGACAATTAACCAGTGGAACAGCTGGCCACCAGAGGTTGTGGGGGCTCCATCACTGGAGGTGTTTAAGAAGAGATTGGTCAACCGTTTGTCCGGAATGGTATAAAGTCTCCTGCTTGAGCAAGGGGTTGGACTAGAAGACCTCCAAAGTCCCTTCCAGAGGGAGCCGAGGTGGCGCAGTGGGTAGGGTGCAGCACTGCAGGCCACTTCAGCTGACTGTGATATGCAGTTCGGCGGTTCAAATCTCACCGGCTCAGGGTTGACTCAGCCTTCCATCCTTCCGAGGTGGATAAAATGAGAACCCAGACTGTGGGGGCAATTATGCTAACTCTGTAAACCGCTTAGAGAGGGCTGAAAGCCCTATGAAGCGGTATATAAGTCTAACTGCTATTGCTATTGCTATTTATATCTCTATCTCTATCTCTATCTATCCATATCTATCTATCTCTATCATCTATCTATCTATCTATCTATCTATCTATCTATCTATCTATCTATCTATCTATCTATCTATCTATCTATCTATCTAAAATGAGGACCCAGACTGTGGGGGCAATTATGCTAACTCTGTAAACCGCTTAGAGAGGGCTGAAGCCCTATGAAGCGGTATATAAGTCTAACTGCTATTGCTATTGCTATTTATATCTCTATCTCTATCTCTATCTATCCATATCTATCTATCTATCTATCTATCTATCTATCTATCTATCTATCTATCTATCTATCTCTATCATCTATCTATCTATCTATCTATCTATCTATCTATCTATCTCTATCTATCTATCTCTCTATCATCTATCTCTCTATCTATCTACCTCTATCATCTATCTATCTATCTCTCTATCTCATCTATCTATCTATCTATCTATCTATCTATCTATCTATCTATCTATCTATCTATCTATCTATCTAAAATGAGGACCCAGACTGTGGGGGCGATATGCTGACTCTGTAAACCGGCTTAGAGAGGGCTGAAAGCCCTATGAAGCGGTATATAAGTCGAACTGCTATTGCTATTGCTATTGCTATTGCTATTGCTATTGCTATTGCTATTTATATCTATATCTATATCTATATCTATATCTATATAGCAATAGCAAGTAGACTTATATACCGCTTCATAGGCCTTCCAGGCCTCTCTAAGCGGTTTACAGAGAGTCAGCATATTGCCCCCAACAATCTGGGTCCTCATTTTACCCACCTCGGAAGGATGGAAGGCTGAGTCAACCCTGAGCCGGTGAGATTTGAACCGCTGACCTGCTGATCTAGCAGTAGCCTGCAGTGCTGCATTTTAACCACTGCGCCACCTTGGCTCTTATATCTATATCTATATCTATATCTATATCTATATCTATATCTATATCTATATCTATATCTATATCTATATCTATATCTATATCTATATCTATATCTATATCTATATCTATATCTATATCTATATCTATATCTATATCTATATCTAATCTATCCATCTCTATCTATCTATCTATCTATCTATCTATCTATCTATCTATCTATCTATCTATCTATCTATCTATCTATCTATCTATCTATCTATCTATCTATCTATGTGAAATGAGGACCCGGATTGTTGTTGGGGGCAATATGCTGACTCTGTAAACCGCTTAGAGAGGGCTGAAAGCCCTATGAAGCGGTATATAAGTCTAACTGCTATTGCTATCTATCTATCTATCTATCATCTATCTATCTGGGTGAAATGAGGACCCAGACTGTGGGGGCGATATGCTGACTCTGTAACTCTTGAGAGAGGGCTGAAAGCCCTATGAAGCGGTATATAAGTCTAACTGCTATTGCTATTGCTATTCCAAAAGAAGGGAGGGAAGGAAGAACAAAGAGGAGAGGGAAGGGAGAGATGGAGATAAGGGAGGGAAGGGAGGGAAGGAGGGAGGAAGGAAGGAAGGACGGACAATGATTGGAAAGTAATCAAAGTTAGAAGCAACCTGGAATTAAGGAGAAATTTCGTGACAGTGAGAAAAATAACCAGTGGAACTGCCTGCCTCCAGAAGTTGTGGCTGCTCCAAAACTGGAGGTTTTCAAGAAGAGATAGGACAACCGTTTGTCCAGAATGGTCTAGGGTCTCCTGCTTGAGCTGGGGTTGGACCTAGAAGACCTCCAAGGTCCCTTCCAACTCTTGTTATTCTGGTATTCTGTTTCTCACAGATTGGGGTTTATAAATCAAGAGGGATTTGCTAACCACGATGGGTTGAAGGAAAGGGATTAGACAGAAAGGGATACAGTTCGCACTGGGTGAGGACAGCTAAAGAGAAATATGCAGGATATTGCAGATTTTAATTTCATGCAATTTATTAGATTTATAGGCCGCCCAATCCCGGAGGTCTCAAACCACAGCTTATCGGTGGGATGAACAGCATATAAATGTCATAAATAAGTAAATTGGGATTATTCTGAGCTGGAAAAGATTTTCAAAGGGATTGGTCTAATAATCCATTTTTTTCTCAACCTTAGCAGCTTTCTGAAGAAGGGTGGACTTCAACTCCCAGAATTCCCCAGGGGGGGAATTCTGGGAGTTGAAGTCCACCCTTCTTCAGAAAGCTGCTAAGGTTGAGAAACACTGTTTTAACCTTTCCTGAAGAATGCTCCAAGCTCTTTCCATCCCTTCCAGGGCGTGTTCTGAGTTCAAAATGCGCCCCCCCACCCCCCACTTTATGTCCAGAGCGCTTTGAAAAAGTTTGCACGAGAGTTGGGTGTTTTGGGACTAGGTGCATCAGCTTGGGATCTAAAAATTTCATATCTGCAAAGCTCCACCCTAGAGACCTGGATTGGATCAGTGTAGCTGACACTCAGCGAGAGACCCCCGGAAATGGGAGCTGCAATGCTTGATTTTTGGAAAGAAAGATGAAATTATATATTTTTTCCAGTTGTTGTTGTTGGTTGCAAAGTCGTGTCCGACCCATCGCGACCCCATGGACCACGTTCCTCCAGGCCTTCCTGTCCTCTCCCATCCTCTGGAGTCCATTGAAGCTCACGCCGGCTGCTTGGGTGACTCCATCCAGCCCCCTCCTTCTCTGCGTCCCCTTCTTTTCTTCTTTTGCCCTCCATCGTTCCCAGCATGAGGCTCTTCTCCAGGGAGTCCTTCTTCCTTCTCCTTCGGTGGCCAAGTCTTTGAGTTTCCTCTTCAGGATCTGGCCTTCTAAAGAGCAGCCAGGGTGGATCTCCTCCAGGACTGACCGGTTGGATGGCCTTGCAGTCCAAGGGACTCAATGCAGGAGTCTCCTCCAGCCCCATTGTTCAAAGATCTATATATTACCTGTCATCTTTCTCTCAATCAATGTCTGTCTGTCTGTCTCTATTCTATATCATTATTATCATTGTTTGTCTGTCTGTCTCTCTGTCTATCTATATCTCTATATCCATATCCATATCTATACCTATCTATCTAATCTATCTTCTATTTATTACCTACTATCTTTCTCTCAATCAGTGTCCATTCATTCATCCATCAACCCACCCACCCACCCACCCACCCACTCACCTATCTATCTATCTATCTATCTATCTATCTATCTATCTATCTATCTATCTATCTATCTATCTATCATCTATCTATCTTCTATCTCTCTCTCTCTCTCTCTCTCTCTCTTCTATATCTATCTATCTATCCGAGCTGAGGTGGCATAGTGGTTAAATGCAGCACTGCAGGCTACTTCAGCTAACTGCAGTTCTGCAGTTCGGCTGTTCAAATCTCACTGGCTCAGGGTTGACTCAGCCTTCCATCCTTCCGAGGTGGGTAAATGAGGACCCGGATTGTTGTTGGGGGCGATATGCTGACTCTGTAAACCGCTAGAGAGGGCTGAAAGCCCTATGAAGCGGTATATAAGTCTAACTGCTATTGCTATTGCTATTGCTATCTATCTATCTATCTATCTATATCTATCTATCTATCTATCCTCTATAATCTGTTTATCTGTGTCTTTGTTATTTATTTGTTATTTTATTGAGATTTGTAGGCCGCCCTTTTCCCTGAGGGGACTCAGGGCGCTCACACAAAATCGGGGAAGGGGAGATACAGACAATAACAAAGACACATATAATAAAAACAGTAACCAACATGCATTCATCATTCGGGAGGGGCAACTATCTTCATCCCCAGGCCTGACGGGCTAGCCAGTTCTTCAAGGCTGCGCGGAAGGCCTGGACGGTGGTGAGGGTACGAATCTCCACGGGGAGTTCGTTCCAAAGGGTCGGGGCGACTACTGAGAAGGCCCTCCTCCTTGTAGTTGCCAGCCGACACTGGCTGGCCGATGGAATACGGAGGAGGCCCAATCTGTGTGATCTTATTGGTCGCAGGGAGGTAATTGGCAGAAGGCGGTCTCTCAAGTATCCAGATCCACTACCATGTAGGGCTTTATGGGTGATTAACAGCACCTTGAAGCGCACCCGGAAGTCGACAGGCAGCCAGCGCAGCTCCCGGAGGATAGGTGTAATGTGGGTGAACCGCGGTGCACCCACTATCGCTCGCGCGGCTGCGTTCTGCACTAGCTGAAGACGCCGGATGCTCTTCAAGGGCAGCCCCATGTAGAGCACATTGCAGTATTCCAGCCTAGAGGTCACGGGGCCCGAGTGACTGTTGTGAGTGCCTCCCGATTCAGGTAGGGTCGCAACTGGCGCACCAGGCGTACCTGGGCGAATGCCCCCCTAGCCACAGCCGTCAAATGGTGGTCGAATGATAGCTGTGGATCTAGGAGGACTCCAAGTGCGGACCCTCTCTGAGGGGTATAAAGTTTGACCCCCCAGCCTGAGAGATGGAATATTGGTGGAATCCTTGGGAGGGAAACACAACAGCCACTCGGTCTTTTCTGGGTTGAGCACAAGCTTGTTAGCCCTCATCCAGTCCATAACCGCCTCCAGACCCCGGCTCATCACGTCTGCCGCTTCATTGAGTTGGCACGGGGCGGACAGATACAGTTGAGTATCGTCCGCATCATTGATGGTATCTAATCCCGTGCCTGCGGATGATCTCTCCCAGCGGTTTCATGTAGATGTTGAATAGTAGGGGGGATAAGACCGAGCCCTGAGGCACCCCATATGTTAGGGCCTAGGACGATCTCTGCCCCCCCACTAACACCGACTGCGACCTGTCCGAGAGGTAGGAAGAGAACCACCGCAACACGGTGCCTCCCACCCCCACCTCCCGCAGTCGTCAGCAGAAGGATACCATGGTCGATGGTATCGAAAGCCGCTGAGAGGTCAAGGAGAACCAGGATGGAGGAATGTCCTCCATCTCTGGCTCTCCATAGATCATCAGTCAATGCGGCCAAAGCGGTTTCAGTGCTGTAACCGGGTCTGAAGCCTGACGTGGAAGGGGTCGAGATAGTTTGCTTCCTCCAAGGACCGCTGGAGCTGAAAGGCCACCACCTCTCAACAACCTTCCCAAGAAAGGGAAGGTTGGAAGCTGGACGATAGTTATTAAGGACAGCTGGATCCAAAATGGCTTTTCTTTAGGAGGGGTCTCACCACCGCCGCTTTCAGTGCGGCGGGGAAGTTCCCCTCCCGAAGAGAGGCGGTCACGACCGCCTGGATCCAGCCTCGTGTCACCTCACTGCTGCTGGTAACCAGCCATGAGGGACACGGTCCAGTACGCAGGTGGAGGCACTCACAGCCCTCATGGCCTTGTCCACATCCCCGGGGGTAACATCCTGAAACTCAACCCAGGGGTGTTCCATCTGATCCTCTTGTGCCTCGGCTGGAACTGCAGGGGTGGAGTCCAAGTCCGACCGAAACCGAGCAATTTTGTCCGCTAAGAATTGGGCATAATCCTCAGCTCTGCCCTGTAAGGGTTCCCCCGCCTCCCTTTTATTTAATAGTGTCTGTCTATCTTTCTATCAACAATGCAATAGCAGAGTTGGAAGGGACCTTGGAGGTCTTCTAGTCAACCCCCTGCCTAGGCAGGAAACCCTATATACCGTTTCAGACAAATGACTATCCAACATCTTCTTAAAGGTTTCCAGTGTTGGGGCATTCACAATTTCTGGAAGCAAACTGTTCCAATGATTAATTGTCCTAAACTGTCAGGAAGTTTCTCCTTAGTTCTAAGTTGCTTCTCTCCTTGATTAGTTTCCACCCATTGCTTCTTGTCCTGCCTTCAGGTGCCTTGGAGAATAGCTTGACTCCCTCTTCTTTGG
Source organism: Thamnophis sirtalis (assembly GCF_051295495.1). Taxonomy (NCBI): domain Eukaryota; kingdom Metazoa; phylum Chordata; class Lepidosauria; order Squamata; family Natricidae; genus Thamnophis; species Thamnophis sirtalis. The sequence continues at coordinate 1,402,185 of NW_028261397.1, read as the reverse complement.
GGAAACCCCTGAGATATTGGAAGACTGCTATCATGTCTCTCTCCCCTGGTCCTTCTTTTCATTAAACTAGACATCCCCAGTTCCTGCAACCGTTCTTCATATATTTGAGCCTCCAGTCCCTTAATCCTCTTTGTGGCTCTTCTCTGCATTCTTTCCAGAGTCTCCGCATCTTTTGCAAAGTTTGTTTCCCAGTTGATGTCGGGGTAGTTAAAATCCCCCATTACTATTGTGGTGTGTTTCCTACATACCTGAGTTAGCTGACGAGCAAAAGTTCACCTACTTCCTCTGCTTGGTTGGGAGGCCTGTAGTATAGACCTATGGCAATGTCGTTTCCCCCCCAACCTTTAATAATGACCCAAATGCATTCAAGGTAGTTCTCATCATTGTTGTGCTCTATTCTGTAGAGATGTCGTTATTTCTTACATATAGTGCAGTGGTTCTCAACTTTCCTAATGCCGCGACCCTTTAATACAGTTCCTCATGTTGTGGTGACCCCCAACCATAAAATTATTTTACGTTTTCCGTATTTTTTGGAAAATATGTGTTTTCCAAAGGTCTTCGGCGACCCCTGTGAAAGGGTTTGTTCGACCCCCAAAGGGGTCCCAACCCCAGGTTGAGAACCACTGATATAGTGCAACTCCACCTCCTCTTTTATTTGGTCTATTTCTTTTAAATAATTTAAGTCCTTCTAGCTGTATATGCTCCATTTGTGGGTTTCATCCCACCAAGTTCTGTAATGGCAACAATGTCATTATCTGCCCTCATTTACTTGAATTTCTAATTCGCCCTGTTTATTCCTCCTGCTCTGTGCATTGGTGTATAGTCATTGGAGTCCATTTTGATTGACCCTGTGTTTACTGTCTACACAACCTGTGTTATGCCTGACTGCCCTGTTTTCTTGCACTTGTATGATTCATGCACATGGTATGGCACTCACTATTAAATGCCTGGTTTTGCTTGACAGCAGGAGTGATAATCTTACCCACACAAACATCTATGTTACATGCACTGATAACCCTATGAATTTTAGTTTGCTGGGGGCAGAAATGTTCTGTATTATTAATTCTCTGTCCCCGCTGTTCAGTTTATCCAGAAAAATCTGTGAATTTAATGCCAAGTAACTCAGTCCTTTCTTGGATGTGCAAACTGTCTCTTTTGTACAGTTTTTCATTGGACCAGCTGCAGACATCGTGACTAATAAAACCAAAGTCTCCCCCTTTACACCACTCTTTTAGCCACACATTAAACTCTGCTACAGGATGGCCCTTCCCTTTTTGTTCCTTAAGTATACTGGTAAAATCTCTGAAAAGATAAGCCTACAAATCTATACTATTAAGTTCATACCCCACGCTCTGGAAATCATTCTTCACAGAAAGTACATCTTTTGGGGACAGATCATTTGTGCCAAGATGTATAATAGCATCAACGTCACAGTCCTTATTCTTGACTATTTTAAGAATACACCTCTTGTCTCTGCTGGCATTAGCACCTGGCAGACACCTGACCTCTTGAAAACCTCCATCTCTTTCCTAAATTTACATCCCTTACGATTGAATCACCAACCAGAAGGTGACTTCTCTTTTTGGATACCTTGCTCTTCTTCTTGTGCGACTGATGTGTGATATACCTGGCTTCCCCATTTCGCCTTTCCGAAGGAAGTTCTTCATTTTGGACCACGATCCCCTGCTTATTTGAGTCATCATTATCACAACTACCATCTTTAGTGTCCCTATTAAAGTCACCAAGGGCGCTATATCTGTTATGCTGGGCCACAGCAAAAGCTTTGTGTTTACGGTTCACCGCTCTCACCCTGCCAGATCCCACAGTTGTCCAGACTGCTCTTCTCCTGCGGGATCTTTGGGGTAGGGGGGGGGGGGGCCTGAAACCCGTGGCATCTCCATAGTGTGGAATGGCCGAATTGGGCACCTAATTTCTGCTTGGAGAGCACAGATTAGAGATTCTAGATAGGTAATCTGTCCGTGTAGACTAGTAATTTGTTTGCAAAGGGGACAGTATCCAAATTTGAAAAGAGTTACTGCGAAAGACAGGTGCAAAACAGCTATTGCATTGAACTAAGCCGGTCATTTTGAAATAAAATAAAATCTCAATCTCAAGCGCGCTAATCCGGAATGTACTATTGCTGTTTTGGTTTATAGATATATGATTCGCGCGGCTATTACCTAGCCCTCTTTGTCTCTCTGACTCCCCCCTTGTAGAAAACAGCTCCAATCACCAGCCTCGATCAATCGATCGATCAATCAATCACCTATCATCTTTCTCTCAATCAATGTCTGTCTGCCTATCTGTCTGTCTATCATCTATATATTGTTGTTAGTTGCGAAGTTATGTCCGACCTATCGCGAACCCATGGGCAATGTTCCTCCAGGCCTTCCTGTACATTTATGCTCACGCCGACTGCTTCGGGGACTCCATCCAGCCCCCTCCTTCTCTGCCATCCCTTTCTTCTTCTTTTGCCCTCCGTCGTTCCCAGTATGAGGCTCTTCTCCAGGGAGTCCTTCTTCCTTCTCATCAGGTGGCCAAAGCCTTTGAGTTTCCTCTTCAGGATCTGGCCTTCTAAAGAGCAGCCAGGGTGGATCTCCTCTAGGACTGACCGGTTGGATGGCCTTGCAGTCCAAGGGACTCAATGCAGGAGTCTTCTCCAACATCAGAGTTCAAACATCTATATAATACCTGTCATCTTTCTCTCCATCAATGTCTGTCTGTCTCTCTCTATTCTATGTCATTATTAATATCTGTCTGTCTGTCTATCTATCTATTTCTATCATCTATTTATTACCTGTTATCTTTCTCTCAAACAGTGTCTGTCCGTCCATCCATCCATCCATCCATCCATCCATCCATCCATCCATCTATCTATCACCTATCATTTTTCTCTCAATCAATGTGTGTCTGCCTATCTGTCTGTCTATCATATCTATATATTGTTGTGGTTAGTTGCAAAGTCCTGTCCGACCCATCGCGACCCCATGGACCACGTTCCTCCAGGCCTTCCTGTCCTCTCCCATCCTCTGGAGTCCATTGAAGCTCATGCCGGCTGCTTCGGTGACTCCATCCAGCCCCCTCCTTCTCTGCCGTCCCCTTCTTCTTCTTTTGCCCTCCGTCGTTCCCAGCATGAGGCTCTTCTCCAGGGAGTCCTTCTTCCTTCTCATCAGCTGGCCAAAGTCTTTGAGTTTCCTCTTCAGGATTTAGGACCTTCTAAAGAGCATCCAGGGTGGATCTCCTCTAGGACTGACCGGTTGGATGGCCTTGCAGTCCAAGGGACTCAATGCAGGAGTCTTCTCCTCCAGCACCAGAGTCCAAAGGCCTCCATTCTTCAGCCTTCTTTATGCTCCAACTTTCACAGCCGTCCGTTGCAACTGGGAAAACCGCAGCCTTGACTAGACACACTATTATTATTTTTTTCCGGAGAAGAGACTAAATGAGTTTTCTGCGAAGCGGAATACATGGTGCAACCTGGCAACCAGTAGGAAAACAAGAATTAATGAATGTGAACAATGTATAATGCCTTATTGTTGACTGCTTTGTGCAGTTCTTATTTTGCAGCCTCCAGGATAGCTGTGAGAAGAAGTTCCTGTTTTAAATTTAATTGCTGGTGGGAAATACTCACAGAGGGTCTTCCTGGAAATAAAGAGAATTCCCATGTATTGTAGATTTTTTAAAGGCATTTAATTGAGCTGTGAGGAAGGTCTTTTTGCATTCATTGGAAGGCTAAAGTTTCTAGCCCTTAAGGACCGGAAAGGAAAGGAAGAATTCCCATGTAGATTTTGCATCAGGCAATTGTGAGGAGAATATGTCTGCATTAATTGAAGGACTAAAGTTTCTAGTCCTTAAGGACCCAGAAGAAGGAGAATTCCCATGTATGGTAGATTTGGCACCAGGAAGATGCAAGGCATTTAATTCAGATGTGTGGAGAGCCTGCCTGCATTCATTAGAGGGCTAAAGTTTCTAGTCCTTAAGGACCTGGAAAGAAGGAAGTATTCCCATGTAGTTGCAAAATATTTAATTCCGATATGAGGAAGATATGGCTGCATTCATTAGAGGGCTAAAGTTTCTAGTCCTTAAGGGCTGAAAGAAAGGGATGCACGTTGAGTCGTCAGACACAGGAAATGCTTCAAGCAAGACTGAAATATGTTCCCTGTGATTCTGGAAGCTTCCATTGCCTTTGTTTCGCCCTCTGATTAACACAGGCAGAATCACTTAAGCCGAATGGGAACACATTGGCATGATGGGCACAGGGCCTCGGTCCTGCACTTGGCTGGGTGCAGCATTTTTATTCGAGCCACAACACGCAACCCCAAGGCGACATTTGGCCTGGCCCAACCCAAACCCCTCCGCACCGGGCCTGCCAATCAAAACCTGGAGCTCTCTCTCCCCCCCCCCTGCGCACGCAATTTTCAGCAGAATGTTGAAGCAAGTGGCTTAGTCTGGTTTTTAACTCGGGTGGGATACGATGGGACAGGATAGGATAGGAGATTAGAATTAGGAATAGAATAGAATACAATTAGAATTACAATTAGAATTACAATTATTAGAATCAGAATTGTTAGAAAGAATAGAATGGAATAGAATAGAAATATAAAAGAATAGAATGGAATAGAATAGAATAGAAATATAGAATAAAAGAATAGAATGGAATAGAAATATAGAATAAAAGAATATAATATAATGGAGTAGAATAGAATGGAACGGAATAGAATGGAATGGAATAGAAATATAGAATAAAAGAATAGAATATAATGGAGTAGAATAGAATGGAATAGAATGGAATGGAATATAATAGAATAGAAATATAAAATAATAGAATAGAAATATAGAATAAAAGAATAGAATATAATGGAATAGAATAGAATAGAATGGAATAGAATGGAATGGAATAGAAATATAGAATAAAAGAATAGAATATAATGGAATGGAATAGAATAGAATGGAACAGAATATAATAGAATAGAAATATAAAATAAAAGAATAGAATAGAAATATAGAATAAAAGAATAGAATATAATAGAATGGAATGGAATAGAATAGAATAGAAATATAAAATAAAAGAATATAATAGAATAGAAATATAGAATAAAAGAATAGAATGGAATGGAATATAAAAGAATAGAATAAAATAAAATAAAATAGAAATATAGAATAAAAGAATAGAATAGAATGGAATATAATAGAATGGAATGGAATAGAATGGAATGGAATATAATAGAATAGAAATATAAAATAAAAGAATAGAATAGAATAGAAATATAAAAGAATAGAATGGAATGGAATATAATAGAATAGAAGTATAAAATAAAAGAATAGAATGGAATGGAATAATAGCAGGGATGACTAATCTTTTCCGGACTGAATGGCCAAAGCCTGTGCACATGTACCTGTGTGTGTCTGAACCCCCAAAATGCTATGTGCGGCCCCAACCCATCCTACAAGTGCCCCATCCCCCCTCCATGCTCATGCCCCCTGCATGCAAGCCCCCCGCACATGTGAGGCAGAGACCGAAGGGCCAGCTGAGGCACACGCACATGCGCAACAGGGTCGAACTGCCCACAGAGACCGCGTGGCCTCCCATAGGTTCACCCTCGGGGGAATATAAAATGGGATGGGATAGAGCTGGAAGGGACCTTGGAGGTCATCTAGTCCAGCCCCCCCTGCTCAAGCAGGAGAATCTATACCATCCCGGACAATCTCTTCTTAAGGACCTCCAGTTTTGGAGCAACCACAATTTCAGGAGGCGGGCAGTTCCACGGGTTAATTCTTCTCCCTCTGCCATTCCAGATCCGTGGCTGTCTAGGCTCTTCTTAAAAGCCTCCAGCGATGGGAAAAAATGGACACTTATTTCATTTTTGTTTGCAAGCAGTCCTCAACTCCCTACGATTCCCTTAGTGACCGTTGAAACGGCACTGAAAAAGGGGGACTTAGGACCATGTTTCCCACTTAACGCCCTCCGAAGCATCCCTGGGGGGTCATCAAAACTGAGACACTTGGCAACCGACCCCCTATTTACGACGGTCGCGGTGTCCCAGCGATCACGCCATCCCCTTCTGCGACCTGATCCGCAAAGGGAATTCACTTAACAACGCTGTCACTAACTGAACAACTGCGCTGATTCGCTTAACAACGGCGGCGTCGAAAGTCGTAAAACGGGACAGAGCTCTCCAAACAGCTGTCTTGCTTAGCGATGGAAAAATTTTTTGTGGCACAATTGTGGTCGTAAATCAAAGACCCTCCCCCCTGTAAGTGAGTTGTTTTTTTTAATTTAAACGCTTAATGGGTCTTTCAATGGTTTCGCATAGGCTCTTGGGATGGGAAGGGGGGGGCTTGGGGGGGGTTTACGTTTTCGCTTCCTCCCTCTTGTAAATGTTGCGAGCTCAGATTAAAACGGGGTCACACGAGGCTCTTTGATCTCCTGTGCAAATTCCAAAAGGGAAAAATTCTCTTTCCTTTTTTATAATTTCCTCCGTTTCGCAGACCCCGATCTCTCCCCCCCCTGCCCCTCGCGACTTAAGTTCTTCTTCTAATCTTTTTCACAATCGGAAGGAAAGAAATAAACGTTTTGCCCTTTTCGTTCTCATTTCTTAGCATTAGCTCCTTTGAGCTCAACGCCTTGCTGGGAAGAAAGCGGGATTAAAACCCCGGGAAAAAAAATATGGAATAATGTCCAGAGAAGAAACGAAGGTTCTGCTTTGGGTATTTTGCAGAGCACGTTAAACCCAGCTGGTTTTTTTTTTCCTTTTTTTAAATGACTGAACCATTGAAGCTTTCTGAAAATCTGCGCAGGGAGTGCTCGACTTACAACAGTACAATTTAATGACCGAAGTTAGAACGGCACTGAAAAAAAAGTGATTTATTATGACTGTTTTCCACAATTATAACTGCTGTAGCACCCCCATCACAATTCAGACGCTTGGCAACTGACTCACATTTATGACGGTTGCAGTGTCCCGGAGTCACGCGATCCTCTTTTGCGACCTTCTGACAAGCAAAGTCGAGATTCACTTAATGACCGAGTTACTAACAACTGCAGTGGCCCGCTGAACAATTGAGTCAAGAAGGAATGGGGCAAATCTTACTTAATTAATAATTTGAGATTGGACAGCCAACTCTCTGAAATGGTGTAGTACGGTCTCCTGCTTGGGCGGTGGGTTGGGCTAAATGACCTCTATGGTCCCTTCCAGCTCTATTCTGTTCTGATTGAACACACTCTCTCTCTCTCTCACTCTCTCTCTCTCTCTCTCTCACTCTCTCTCTCTACCTCTTTTTTTTCGAAAATTTTATTAATTTCATATATACATTCACAATTATATGATCTCATAACTGTTATTAATAATATGTATTTATAACAATATTCCCCCTACAGTTGACAATATACTTGAAATTGCTTTCTTACCATCCCATAGATCCATCTTATCTTACAACATTCCTACTTCTTCCTTCCTTCCCTCCTTCCTTCCCTTTCTTCTCTCCTACTCTCCTTCCTTCCCTCCCTCCTTCCCCCTTCCCTCCCCCTTTCTTCTCTCCTTCTCTCCTTCCCTCCTCCTTCCCTGCTTCCTTCCCTCCTCCTCTCCTTCCTTTCCCCCTTCCTTCTCTCCTACATTCCCTCCTTCCTTCCCTCCTTGCTTCCCTCCCTCCTTCCTTCCCCCCTTTCTTCTCTTTCTTCTCTACCTCTTTCTATCTTTCTCTCTCTCTCTTTCTTCTCTCTCTCTCTCAACAACTGACATTTCGGGCTCAATGGTGGTCGTTAAGTCGAGGACTGCCTGTAATAGGAAGAAACCAAGTCTAACCAGGGTTTGTTCACCCTCTGCTCTGGCTAATTTCTGCATGTTATATGTTCTGATGTCAGATTTTGCATTCCTACGTGGGGAAAAACCGTCCCTTCTCTACCATGGATTTTTGCCAAGGTTGTGTTTAAAGCTGTTTATGGTTTTAAAGAGGGGAAACGGCAGAGAGGAAGGAATACAGACACACCGCCTCGTTTTTGCTCCGAGATAATCTCTTTTCTCTACCGCATCCTAATCTGAATATTTGCTTCCTGTTCTGCATATTACCATCTGTTGTAATTATCCTTTTTGCATAATCTATTTTGTCATCGCTAATCAGCATGCCGGCGTTTTCCTTCTGAAAGGCATTGAAGGTCTATAAACCGGAGCAATCTCCTGCCACATTATATTTCCCCCACCTTTTATCCCAAATCACGAAGGACTGGAAACCTGGGAGATGCCGTCCCCTTCTTTTTAAAACAGGATTTGGGGGGGGGTGTCAATTCCCGTGACCGAATTCTGCACATTTAAAGGAGAGCGGGGGGAAAAGCAAGAAAGGTGATTAGGGGGCTGGCGGATAAAACATGACGAAGAACAGTTGCAGGAATTGGGTGTGTTTGGTTTAATAAAAAGAAGGATTTGGGGAGGGGGGGAACAGGATAGCCATTTTCCAGTATTTGAGGGCCTCCCCCGGAAAAGAAGGGGCCCACCTATTCTCCAAGGCACATGAAGGCAGGAGAAAAAGCATGGATGGATTAGGAGATTTCCAAGGTCCCCTCTGTAAATAACTGTTATACTGTTATGTTGGAATAGATTAGACTGGACTAGAATAGAACAGAATACAATATAATACAATACAATTAGAATTATTAGAATCAGAATTGTTAGATAGGATAGAATAGAATAGAATAAAATAGAGTAGAATAGCAATGAGAATAGAATAGAGAATAGAGTAGAATAGAACACAATACAATACAATACAATGAGAATTAGAATTAGAATAATTAGAATCAGAATCGTTAGAAAGGATAGACTAGATGGGAATGGAATGCAATACAATACAATTAGAATTATTAGATTTGTTAGAATTAGAATAGGTTAGAAGAGAAGAGAATAAAATAGAATAGAATAGCAATAAGAATAGAATAGAATAGAGAATAGAATAGAGTAGAACAGAACACAATACAATACAATGAGAATTAGAATTAGAATAATTAGAAACAGAATCGTTAGAAAGAATAGACTAGAATGGAATGCAATACAATACAATAGAATTATTAGACGTGTTATAATTAGAATAGGTTAGAATAGAATAAAATAGAATAGAATAGCAATAAGAATAGAATAGAGAATAGAATAGAGAATAGAGTAGAATAGAATAGAACACAATACAACACAATGGGAATTAGAATTAGAATAATTAGAATCAGAATCGTTAGAAAGGATAGACTAGAATGCAATGGAATGCAATACAATACAATACAATTAGAATTATTAGATGTGTTAGAATTAGAATAGGTTAGAATAGAATAGAATAGAATAGAATAGCAATAAAAATAGAATAGAGAATAGAGTAGAATAGAATAGAACACAATACAATACAATACAATGGGAATTTGAATTAGAATAATTAAAATCAGAATCGTTAGAAAGGATAGACTAGAATGGAATTGAATGCAATACAATTAGAATTATTAGATTTGTTAGAATTAGAATAGATTAGAATAGAATAGAATAAAATAGAATAGAATAGCAATAAGAATAGAGAATAGGATAAAGTAGAATAGAACACAATACAATACTATGAGAATTAGAATTAGAATAATTAGAATCAGAATCGTTAGAAAGGATAGACTAGAATGCAATGGAATGCAATGCAATACAATTAGAATTATTAGATTTTTAGAATTAGAATAGGTTAGAAGAGAAGAGAAGAGACAATAGCAATAGCAATAGCAATAGCAGTTAGACTTATATACCGCTTCATAGGGCTTTCAGCCCTCTCTAAGCGGTTTACAGAGTCAGCATATCGCCCCCAACAACAGTCTGGGTCCTCATTTCACCCACCTCGGAAGGATGGAAGGCTGAGTCAACCTTGAGCCGGTGAGATTTGAACAGCCGAACTGCAGATAGCAGTCAGCTGATGTGGCCTGCAGTACTGCACCCTAACCACTGCGCCACCTCGGCTCTTCTTAACAATGGATGGAAACTAACCAAGGAGGGAAACAACCTGTAATTTTGGAGGAATTTCCTGACAGTGAAGAGAATCAATCAGTGGAACAGAACTTGCCTCCAGAAGTTGTGGGTGCTGTTGTTGTTGTTTTTTTTAAAGAAAAGACTCAACAGCTATTTGACAGGGCTAGTGGGGTTTCCTGCTTGAGCAAGGGGTTGGACTAGAAGACCTCCAAGGTCCCTTCCAGCTCTACTCTATTCTAATTCTCTTGGATTGCCTTTATTTATTTAGAAGGTGACTCCTAGTTTTCTTTTCTTTTTGCAATGTACGTATGTCCTTTTTGCCTCCTTATGCACCTTCCCAGCTCTGCTTGGTTTCTTCCTCCGCCACAGTGCCCGTTTCTCGGGGGGGGGGTCCCTTGGGGAAATGAATTGCCCACCCCTGCCTTAATCAGCCTCACCTGCCCCTCGTGTGCTCCCCTTTCCTGGTCTCCCGAGGCGCATCGTCCATCCCCCCCACCGCCCCCTCCGGCTTCAGCCGCATTAATATTCCCGGGGCTTCCTCTCCACCAGCATTTGACCTTGTGCGTGGCGCGACTCTCCTTGAGTGGCACACTCATTTACACACTTGGCACTTGTCACAGGTCGCCTCGACGGGCTCCCTGGAGCCTCGGGGAGGAGAGGCACAAACGACAGCTGACATTGTCACATTAGATCCCGTGTTTGGAGATTGCGCTCATGTTGCGGTAACGGAGCTGCCGGCGGAGGGGACAGGCAGCCTGGCTGGCGGGGGACGCCGCGTGGAACAGCAGCACGGGGCTGGGACAGGTTCTCCTCCATTTAATGGCCATCCCCAACATTTCCGTGGCTACGTGAGCCATCGCTCCAGGTAGCGCGGCCCCGTTGTACGACTCTTTTCCGTCATTAAGCGAATCCCTGCAGATGTGAAATGAGTAAGCCCGTTGTTGAGCGAATCCGTCTTCCCCATGGATAGCTTCCTAGAAGGGGATCATCATGTGACCTCCAGAGAACTGTGACCGTCATAAATGTGAGTCGGTTCCCAAGTGGCTGAATCTTGATGCGTCCACCGTGGGAAAGTTCTAACGGTCGTGTGAAAAAGGGCCATGTGCAGAAGTAGCATTCAGCCGGTTCGGACCGGTTCACCCAAGCCAGTAGCGGAAATCGTGGGTAGGCTTGCCCACCAAGAGCCAAGGTGGCGCAGTGGTTAGAGTGCAGCACTTCAGCTGACTGTTAGCTGCAGTTCAGCTGTTCAAATCTCACTGGCTCAGGGTTGACTCAGCCTTCCATCCTTCCGAGGTGGGTGAAATGAGGACCCAGATTGTTGTTGGGGGCAATATATGCTGACTCTGTAAACCGCTTAGAGAGGGCTGGAAGCCCTATGAAGCGGTATATAAGTCTAACTGCTATTGCTATTGCTATTGCTATTACCTGCACAGCCTTTATGCCATCCTAATTAGGCACATTTTTGAGGCTGGGCCCATGCACAGCCTCAAAAATGCGCGAGCAGAGCAAATTTAGCAATCAACCAGTGGTAACAAAATGTGAAACTGGGCACCTTCTATCATATGTGGTGGAAGTGCCCAAAAGCCAAAGAATTCTGGACCTCAAAACATTCTTAAAAGAAAACATTCTTAAAAAGAGGATAAAGTTTACTCCTCAGTTGTTCTTGTTAGGTATAATCACAGACTGTACAGTCATAGAGACTAATTTGATTCTGAACTTAATAATGGCAGCAAGATTGTTGGTGGCGCAGTACTGGAAGAAGGAAGAATTGCCTACTCTTCAAGAATGGACGTTAAAAGTAGTAAACTTAGCAGAGATGGCTAAAATCTCAGCATATTTGAAAGATCATTCAGATGAGAAATGCGAGTTGGAATGGAGAAGATGGATTGACTATATTCAAAACAAATATCGGACTAAGAAATTCCAGCTGGCTTATGAATGAATGAACAAGGAATGTTGTAATTTACCTAAAGTTAGCTTAATAAAAGGGGAGTTAAAGTATAAGTGAAGGTACAACGCTAAAGTTAGTTAGCCTATGTTAGTGTATGATTGTTAAATGTTTATACCCTGTATTTTGCTCTGGGAAAGTTGGCTGAGGAATTCTGGGAGTTGAAGTCCACAGTAAATCAAGCTTTTCCAGCTAGGGAATTCTGGGAGTTGAAGTCCACAGTAAATAAAGCTTTTCCGCCTAGGGAATTCTGGGAGTTGAAGTCCACAGTAAATCAAGCTTTTCCGCCTAGGGAATTCTGGGAGTTGAAGTCCAAAGTAAATCAAGCTTTTCTGCCTAGGGAATTCTGGGAGTTGAAGTCCAAAGTAAATCAAGCTTTTCTGCCTAGGGAATTCTGGGAGTTGAAGTCCACAGTAAATCAAGCTTTTCCGCCTAGGGAATTCTGGGAGTTGAAGTCCAAAGTAAATCAAGCTTTTCTGCCTAGGGAATTCTGGGAGTTGAAGTCCACAGTAAATAAAGCTTTCCCGCCTAGCGAATTCTGGGAGTTGAAGTCCACAGTAAATCAAGCTTTTCCGCCTAGGGAATTCTGGGAGTTGAAGTCCAGAGTAAATCAAGCTTTTCTGCCTAGGGAATTCTGGGAGTTGAAGTCCAGAGTAAATCAAGCTTTTCCGCCTAGGGAATTCTGGGAGTTGAAGTCCACAGTAAATCAAGCTTTTCTGCCTAGGGAATTCTGGGAGTTGAAGTCCAGAGTAAATCAAGCTTTTCCGCCTAGGGAATTCTGGGAGTTGAAGTCCACAGTAAATCAAGCTTTTCTGCCTAGGGAATTCTGGGAGTTGAAGTCCAGAGTAAATCAAGCTTTTCCGCCTAGGGAATTCTGGGAGTTGAAGTCCAAAGTAAATCAAGCTTTTCCGCCTAGGGAATTCTGGGAGTTGAAGTCCACAGTAAATGAAGCTTTTCCGCCTAGGGAATTCTGGGAGTTGAAGTCCAGAGTAAATCAAGCTTTTCCGGGTGGAGAATTCTGGGAGTTGAAGTCCACAGTAAATCAAGCTTTTCCAGCTAGGGAATTCTGGGAGTTGAAGTCCACAGTAAATCAAGCTTTTCCAGCTAGGGAATTCTGGGAGTTGAAGTCCACCCGTCTTAAAGTTCCCAAGTCGGATGCCCCTTGCTTTGAGGTATCTTGCTCAAGCAGGGGGTTGGACTAGATGACCTCCAAGGTTCCTTCCAACTCTGTTATTCTGTAAGTCATCCTAGCTACGCAGGGACGAAATGGCGAGCATGGATGACCTGCGACACACGAAGCCCCCTCCCCTCTCTTTGTCCCGTCTGGGGTTTCCTGCCTGTCAATCAATTTAATTGAGTGACCTGCCAGTGCTGGAGGTGGAAGAGGGAAAAAGACCTTTCGTTTGCCCTCTTTGAGCCAAACGGTGCTTCTTCGCGCTCCGCCGGTGGTTCTTTTGACCCGGCAGGGGGGGGCTGCTCCCCCAAGGTGACTTTAAGCAGCCCCCTCCCCCATCAGGCATCCGAGGGAGGGGCTCCCCACTCTCCAGGGGTTCCTGCAGGCACCCTATACCTGTGATGGTGAACTTATGGCAGGGGTGGTGGAGGTGCCACGCAGAGCCCTCTCTCTGTGGGCACGCGCACCCTTGCCAGCTGGTCTTTTGGCTTCCGGCACCTGCATGCCAGCTGGTCTTCGCAGAAACCCAAAGGCCATGGGCTTGCCAGACACCTGATCTTTGGGTTTCCGGTGTGAACATGACCACCCCGGCAGCTGGTTATTGCATGCGCCGAAGAACCTAATCTTCAGGTTTCTAGCAAGAGAGAAAGAAGAGAAAGAGAGAGAAAGAGAGAGATAGAAAGAGAAAGAGAGAAAGAGAGAAAAAGAGAGAGATAGAGAGAAAGAGAGAGAGAAAGAGATAGAAAGAGAGAAAGCTAGAAAGAGGTAGAGAGAGAGATAGAAAGAGGTAGAGAGAGAAAGAAAGAGATAGAAAGAGAGAGGGGGAGAGAGAAAGAGAGAAAGAGAGAAAGAGAGAGAGGGAGAGAAAGAGAGAAAGAGAGAAAGAGAGAGAGGGAGAGAAAGAGAGAAGCTAGAAAGAGGAAGAGAGAGAAAGAGAGAGAGAAAGATATAAAGAGGTAGAGAGAGAGAAAGAGAGATAGAAAGAGAAAGATATAAAGAAGTAGAGAGAGAGAGAGAAAGAGAGATAGATAGAAAGAGAGAGAGAGAGAGAGAGAGAGAGAGAAAGAGAGAAAGAGAGAGAGAGGGAGAGAAAGAGAGAAAGCTAGAACAGTGTTTTCAACCTTGGCAACTTGAAGATGTCCGGACTTCAACTCCCAGAATTCCCCAGCCAGCATTCGCTGGCTGGGGAATTCTGGGAGTTGAAGTCCGGACATCTTCAAGTTGCCAAGGTTGAAAAACACTGAGCTAGAAAGAGGTAGAGAGAGAAAGAGAGAGAGAAAGAGAGAGAGAGAAAGCTAGAAAGAGGTAGAGAGAGAGAGATAGAAAGAGGTAGAGAGAGAAAGAGAGAGATAGAAAGAGAGAGGGGGAGAGAGAAAGAGAGAGGGGGGGGAATGGTAGATGCGGTGTCTCTGGGTTCTGGCTGCCTAGGAGAGCCGGTGGGCCCCCTCCCCTCCTCCCCCCCCTCTGCCACCTGAAAGCCCGCCAGCGCCCTCCTCTTCTTCTTGCCAGATGTCCGAGATTCTGGCCAGGTGGCTGCACCGGCCTCCTCGCGCTTTCCCATTAATTAAATGTTGGTTTTTTCCACCACTCGTTGAACCTCCTTTATGGCCATTGTGGGAGTCCCAAGATTAGCCCCGTTAACAGCCGGCAGGGGAGCCACGCGGCGTCTGCTCCGGCCCGGCTCCCGCGCTCACTCGCTCGGCCAGGCGGCCCCAGCTGCTCCCTTCCTCCGCTCCAGCCTGGATGGACCGAGCACGAAAAGCCAGCAAGATCCCATTTTCTTTCCTTCCTTCCTTCTTTCTTTCTTTTTCTTCCTTCCTACCTTCCTTCTTTCTCTTTCTTTTTCTTTCCTTCTTTTTCTTCCTTCCTTCCTTCTTTCTTCCTTTCTTTCTTTTCCTTCCTACCTACCTTCCCTCCTTCTTTCCTGCCTTCTTTCTTTCTTTCTTTTCCTTCCTTCTTTCTTTCTCTTTCTTCCTTCCTACCTTCCTTCTTTCCTTCTTTCTTTCTTTTTCTTTCTTTTTCTTCCTTCCTACCTTCCTTCTTTCCTTCTTTTTCTTCCTTCCTTCCCTCCTTCTTTCTTCCTTTCTCTTTCTTTTCCTTCCTACCTACCTACCTACCTTCCCTCCTTCTTCCCTTCCTTCTTTCTTTCTTTTCCTTCCTTCCTTCCTCCCTTTCTATCTTCCTTCCTTCTTTCTTTCCTCTTTTCTTTCTTTCTTTTCCTTCCTTCCTTCCTTCCTACCTTCCCTCCTTCTTTCTTTCTTTCTTTCTTTCTTTCTTTCTTTCTCTTTCTTTCCTTTTTTCTTTTCTTTCTTTTTCTTCCTTCCTACCTTCCTTCTTTCCTTCCTTCTTTCTTTCTTTCTTTCCTTTTTTCTTTCTTTTTCTTCCTTCCTACCTACCTTCCTTCCTTCTTTCCTTCTTTTCTTTTTCTTCCTTCCTTCCTTCCTACCTACCTACCAACCTTCCCTCCTTCTTTCCTTCTTTCTTTCTTTCTCTTTCTTTCTTTCTTTCCTTCCTCCCTTCCTTCCTTCTTTCCTTCTTTCTTTTCCTTCCTTCCTTCCTTCTGACCTACCTTCCTTCTTTTATTCTTTCCTTCTTTCTCTTTCTTTTCCTTCCTTCCTACCTCCCTACCTTCCTTTTTTCCTTCTTCTTTCTTTCTTTCTTTCTTTCTTTCTTTCTCTTTCTTTAGCTTTCTTTCTTTCTTTTCCTTCCTTCCTACCTTCCTTCCTTCCTTCCTTTCTTTCTTTCCTGGCTGGAGAATCCTGCTAAATTTTTACCGCCTCTCAGCCCGCGGCAAAGGCACAATGAATCACGAGGCCGTTAACTCAGTGCCAAGGCCAAAACCTCAGCTTCCCAGAGGGGACAGATTGTCCCGTCTGTAAAATGGGCAGAGCAAGAGTGGGGACAATTAACCAGGGGAAAAGCCACCGGAGGTTGTGGAAGCTCCATCATTGGAGGTTTCCAACAATAGACTGGATAACCATTTGACCAAGATGGCCTCGGGTCTATCTTGGACAGGGGGTTGGACTAGATGACCTCTGAGGTTCCTTCCAGCCCGAGGATGGATGGATGGATGGATGGATGGATGGATGGATGGAGAGCAAGGGTAGGGAGGAAGGAGGGAAAGAGAAGGAAGGAAGGAAGGAGATCAAATGGAGGGAGGGAGGAGGGAAAGAGAAGGAAGAAAGGAGAGCAAGAGAAGGAAAGAAGGAAGGAAGGAAGGAAGGAAGGAGAGCAAATGGAGGGAGGGAGGAGGGAAAGAGAAGGAAGGAAGGAGAGCAAGAGAAGGAAGGAAGGAAGGAAGGAAGGAAGGAAGGAAGGAAGGAAGGAAGGAAGGAAGGAGAGCAAATGGAGGGAGGGAGGAGGGAAAGAGAAGGAAGGAAGGAAGGAAGGAGAGCAAGAGAAGGAAGGAAGGAAGGAAGGAGAACAAATGGAGGGAGGGAGGAGGGAAAGAGAAGGAAGGAAGGAGAGCAAGAGAAGGAAGGAAGGAAGGAAGGAGAGCAAATGGAGGGAGGGAGGAGGGAAAGAGAAGGAAGGAAGGAAGGAAGGAAGGAGAGCAAGAGAAGGAAGGAAGGAAGGAGAGCAAGAGAAGGAAGGAAGGAAGGAAGGAAGGAAGGAGAACAAATGGAGGGAGGGAGGAGGGAAAGAGAAGGAAGGAAGGAAGGAGAGCAAGAGAAGGAAGGAAGGAAGGAAGGAAGGAAGGAAGGAAGGAAGGAAGGAAGGAAGGAAGGAGAGCAAATGGAGGGAGGGAGGAGGGAAAGAAGGAAGGAAGGAAGGAGAGCAACAGAAGGAAGGAAGGAAGGAAGGAAGGAAGGAAGGAAGGAAGGAGAACAAATGGAGGGAGGAGGGAAAGAGAAGGAAGGAAGGAAGGAGAGCAAGAGAAGGAAGGAAGGAAGAATCTCACCAGAGGAAGTTCCAACCTGGAGTAAAATGGAAATGTCCTGACAGTGAGAACAATTAATCAGTGGAACAGCTGGCCTTCAGACTCATACTTACGACAGTTGGAGCCTCGTGGGGAGGGTGTCACATTATCCCCTTTGTGACCTTCCTGCAAGCAAAGGCAACGGGGATTCACTTCACGACAGCAGAGATTCGCTTAACAACGGTGGCAAGGACGGATGTAAAACAGAGCAAAACTCACTTAACTATCTCGCCTGGCTAATTGTGGTTGAAGATCCCGGTGTTTCTCTCCAGCCACAGCTGAGTCCGGCAGCTGGTCTCTCTGGGGTCGTCTTAACGCCCATTTCTAGAGACCCATCATCCCTGGCCAAAGGGATGATGAGCCCATGTGCCTGCAGCTGGAGGAGGCCCACTTCATGGACTCCTCCCTTCCCAGCTGGGGGCTTCCTGACCCAAGAGAGAAATTCTCAGCATAAACTTTAATTAGGGATTTTCATTCTCTTTAATCTGGCAGCAACACCTGGGCGGCCACAGAGGCTGGAAGGGAAGGGGGATGCAGAAGCGGGTGGGGGGAGCTCCTGGCTGGTTGGGGGAGGGAGGGGGCTCCTGAGAATGGAGGGGGTGCAGACCAGCAATAGCAAATATTTCACACTTGAGGGGGGGCATTTTCCTTTCTGGCCTTGCAAGGTTGACTTGTGTCATAGAATCATGGGGCCTGGGGGGGGGTCCTCTAATCCACCCACCCCCAATTCTGATTTTGGCACTTTTAAGACTTGTGACTTTCAACTCCCAGAATTTCCCAACCAGCAGAGCATGGAATTTGAATTTAAAGCACTGTGGCTGGGGGATTCTGAGAGTGGAAGCCCATCTCTCTTCAAGCATGATGGCTGGGGGATTCTGGGAATGGAAGTCCATCCCTCTTAAAGCAGGCCGGCTGGGGGATTCTGGGAGTGGAAGTCCTCCCCTCTTAAAGCAGGCTGGCTGGGGGATTCTGGGAGTGGAAGTCCTCCCCTCTTAAAGCATTGCTGGCTGGAGGATTCTGGGAGTGGAAGTCCTCCCCTCTTAAAGCATTCTGGCTGGGGAATTCTGGGAGTGGAAGTCCTCCCCTCTTAAAACATGCTGGCTGGAGGATTCTGGGAGTGGAAGTCCTCCCCTCTTAAAGCAGGCTGGCTGGGGGATTCTGGGAGTGGAAGTCCTCCCCTCTTAAAGCAGGCTGGCTGGGGGATTCTGGGAGTGGAAGTCCTCCCCTCTTAAAGCAGGCTGGCTGGAGAATACTGGGAATTGCAGTGCACCCATCTTAAAGTTTCCAGGTTTGGGAAATCCTTGTTCTAAGGACCGTCCCAATCAGCCTGTGAAATAACTAGCAGTTTCCTCTACCAGCATCTGGTTCTTTAAAGTAGACTGCCCTTAAATATGGAAGCTCCATTGATGGAAGGGGACAAATTAAATTTGCAAGGAGAAATTAAGATGCCCCCCCCCCAGGACATTCTGCAGACATGAAGGTCCGGCCAGGTGTTTTTCCTTCATGTGTTAAATCTGGGTTCGTTTAAATTTATGATTAATCGGCTTAAATGTATCCCCACCGCCTGGCGGGGTAGACCCACGTTCTAAGAGTCGCTGTGTGGAGGAATGGGGAGGGGTCTCTAAATCTAATAAATGAAGTGGTGATTTCATGCAGGCTCCGCAGTTTGGGGGGAGGGACTGATGGGAGAGCTGATTACTCCCCCCCCCTTCGTGGCTGAGCATGGACAGCTAAATAAATGTCTGTTCTCCCCATTTGGCCAAGGTTGAAGGGACCAGGACAACATCATTTTCAGGGGGTTAAGAGGGCCCCCATTAACGTCAACAGAGAGATGGGGAGTCATAACTCCATCTGCATTAGTGCGGAACCCGTGGCCACAGTGGGGGAGGAGGAGGAGGAGGAGGGAAAAGAGGAGGGGGGAAGGAGAGGAGGAGGGGATGGGAGCAGGAGGAGAAAGAGAAGGGGAGGAGGAGGGGTAAGGAGGAGGGAGAGGAAAAGGTGGGGAGGAAGATAGGAAGGAGGAGGAAGAGGAGAAGAGAGGGAGGAAGAGGACGGGGAAAAGGAGGGGAGAAAGAGGAGGGGAGGAAAGAGGAGGAGGAGAGGGTGGGAGCAGGAGGAAAGAAGGGAGGAGGAGGAAGGGGAAAATGAGGGGGGGAGAAGAAAGGAAAGGAAGGAGGAAGAGGAAGGGAAAAGGAGGAGAGAAAAGAGTAGAGGGGAGGAGGAGGGGATGGGAGCAGGGGAGGCAGGAGGAGAAAGAGAAGGGAAGGAGTGGAGGGAGGAAGAAGAGGAAAACAAGGAGGAGGGAGAAAGGAAGGAGGAGGAAGAGGGGAAGAGGAAAAAGGGGGGGGAGGAGAGAGAGTAGAGAAGGGGGAGCAGGAGGAAGAGAAGGGGAGGAGGAAGAGAAAAGGAGGAAAAGGAAGAAAGGAAGGAGGGAAAGAGGAAGGGGAAAGAAGGAAGGAGGAAGAAGGAGGAGAGGAAGAGGGGGAAGAGGAAGGAGAAAAGGAGGAGAGAAGAGATAGAGGAGGAGGAGGGGATGGGAGCAGGGAGAGGAGGAGAATGAGAAGGGGAGGAGTAGGGGGAGGAAGAGGAAGACAAGGAGGAGAAAGAAAGGAAGGGAGGAGGAAGAGGAGAAGAGGGGGAGGAAGATGAAGGAGAGAAGGAAGGAAGGAAGAGAGGAGGAGGAGTTCCTGGGGTCCTTGGGGCTCTCTGAGCTTGATGGTTTTCTCACAGACTTCTCCTGACCCAACTAGGGTACACATCAGTGCTAGTAGGGAGAGGAAAAGGATACAAAGGAAATTTGGGGATCAACTGTAATCGTACGTCGAAGTCTACCGGTATTTCCTTGTGCGCATTGCAGGCTAAACTCTGCCCACTGCCAGCAGTTCGATCCCGAAGGGCTCCAGGTCGACTCAGCCTTCCGTCCTTCCCAGGTCACTAAAATGAGGACCGGGATTGTTGGGGGAGGGGGCAGAGGCTTAGAGGGGGCCGGGAAGCACCGGGAAGCGGGATCTACATTTGAAGCGCCCTTGCGAAGTGCTCTTCCTTCTGGTGGGGACGGCAGGCGGGGGCTGCAAAGGGAAATCGAGGCATTTTCTGCTCATCCTTTCCGGATCTTTGTGTCCAGTCCGGTTGGTCAAACTGGACCTTTGGAGCCAAAGTTTCCCTTGGGGACACCCGGCGGTTTCCCTGCCCTTCTCCGCCAATGCCCGACTTGCCTCGCAGCTTGGCTCGATGGATGCGATCTTCGCAAACTGTTTTCACCAACCGCGAAACCCGCTTTTGCATATTATTTGCATGCGTTGATGCGGTTTGTGTACAGACCGTTCCCCGATTTGCATATTCAGGGGGAGAAAACATTGGCAAGAAGTGTGAAAACTCGCATTTCAAAGGATAACGGGATTCTGCAGGCAGCAGCCACTGAAACGGAGCAAAGATTCACTCACGAATGTCTCGCTTAACGACGGGCACTTTGGGCTCCGCGGTGGTCGCATTTGCGAGGACTACCTGAACTGGCAACAGCCCTCAGCTTGCGACCACAATCGAGCCCGAAACTACCGTTGCTAAGCGAAGCACTTAAGGGGCGTGCGCTCCATTTGACGACCTTCTCGCCACTGTTGTGAAGCAAATCAGTGCTGTTGTGAAGTTGGTAACACGGTCGTTAAGTGAAGCCGGCTTTCCCCATCGACTCTGCTTGTCAGAAGGATGCAAGGGAGGGTCACGTGACACACACACCCCACCCCACCCCAGGACGCTGCGTCCGTCATAAATATGAGTCGGTTGCCAAACATCCGAATTTTGATTCCTTGACCACGGTCGTAAGTGTGGAAAAAAACGGTTTGTAATTCAGTTTTTTCCGTGCTGTTGTAACTTTGAACGGTTCACTAAATGATCTGTCGTAAGTTGAGGGGTTTAGGAAGGAGTAACAGCATCGGAAGGGACCTGGGAGGTCCATCTAGTCCAACCCCCGCACTTGTCAGGCGGGAAATCCCATACAGGCAGACCTCAGCTTACAACCACAATCGAGCCCGAAATTTATGTCGGCGAGTGAAAAACTTTGCGAATCTGTCCCGTTTTACGACCATTTGCCAGGTGCTAGAGTTCAACGAGGAACATGGTCGTTAAATGAACCTGGGCTTGTCAGAAGCTCGCAAAGTGAGTCCTAGACGCTGCAACCGTCGTAAATAGGAGTCACCTGTCAAGCATCCGGATGCAAATCACCTGGGATTCTGCAATGGTCGTTAAGTGTGTGTGGGTGTGGGGGGGAAACTGTCATAAGTCATTATTTTCAGGGCCGTGGTGACCTCGAACGGTCACTAAATGAACTGTCGTAAAACGAGGACTGCCTGTAATGCGTTTCGGGCAGAGGGGTGTCCAAGAAGCTTCCAGTGATGGAGCAGCTCCTGGAGGCGAAAGGTTCGATTCCCGGGTCCCTGCGGTGAGTCGTAGACGGGTGGGAGGGTTGGATATTGGGGGTCCCTGTGGGGGGGGAGGACAATTTTGAAACTGGCAAAAAAAAAAACCTGTAAAAAGGGGAAATTAAGGAGCTGCACCAGCCCCCCCCCCCCGAGTGTGGGACGGCCCACTAATCCCCCTATTAAAACCTCAAAAGAAATCCTGGCGCCTTCCCGTATAAACTCATTAACTTTTATGGCGTAATAAATGAATTCTATTAAAGCATAATTCGCTCCATGCTGGGGCGTTTTAACCTCTGGACGCCTCCACGGCAGCTGCCTGTCGTCTCCCCCCCTTCCTATCCTGACCCCCCCCTCCCTCCCCGACCGCCTCCGCAGCCCCCCTCTCGCCCCCCCGCCCATTCCAGGCTGGCTGCGTGCGGGGGAGGGGGCTTCTTGGCCAGCTGCCCACAGAGATGCCGCTCCGAAGCTGTAGTGTAGCCTCCTCCGTTGCAGCTCTGCTTAGAGAGGCCACCCTGAGATCATCTAGTCCAGCCCCCCACGCCTGCTGCCCTGCAGCTCTGGGAGCCGGTTCTCCCCCCTGCTGCAGAGGCCCTCTCTGGGCCCACGTGAATTCTGCCTTCCCTGTCTGAATTTTGCCTCCCAGGGTGGCAGGAAGCCTGGCAGAGCTAGCCAGATGGCCGTGTGGGCAGCTGACGGTGCCCCTTGGTGGCCTCTTTGGGGCTCCCTGGTCTCGGTGGTGGTGGGGCCTGAAGAGGTTGTTCTACCCGAAGATGTGGCATCCTCACTGTTGGGAAGGGGATGGAAAGGAAGATAAAAAGGGAAAGGAAAGAGAGAGAAGGAGGAGGAGGAGGAAAGAGGGAGGGAGGAAAGGAGAAGAAAAGAGAAGGGGAAAGGGGGAAGGAAAGAAGGAAGGGAGAGAAGGGAAGGAGAAGGGAAGGAAGAAGGGAAGGGAGGAGGAATGAAAACAGAAGGAAGAAAGGAAGAAGGGAAGGAGAGAAGGGATTGGGAAAGGAAAGGAAAGGAAGGAGGAGAGAGAAGAAGATGGAGAAGGAGGAAGGAAAGGAGAGAAGAAGGAAAGGAGGAGGGAGGAAAGGAGAAGAAAAGAGAAGGTGAAAGGGGGAAGGAAAGAAGGAAGGGAGAGAAGGGAAGGAGATGGGAAGGAAGAAGGGAAGGGAGGAGGAATGAAAACAGAAGGAAGGAAAGGAAGAAGGGAAGGAGAGAAGGGATTGGGAAAAGGAGAGGAAGGAGGGGAGAGAAGAAGATGGAGAAGGAGGAAGGAAAGGAGAAAAGAAGGAGGGAGGAAAGGAGAAGAAAAGGGAAGTTGAAGGGAGAGGAGAGGAGAAGGAAAGAAGGAAGGGAGAGAAGGGAAGGAAAGGAAGAAAGAAGGGCCTATAAATGTTAAT
Source organism: Thamnophis sirtalis (assembly GCF_051295495.1). Taxonomy (NCBI): domain Eukaryota; kingdom Metazoa; phylum Chordata; class Lepidosauria; order Squamata; family Natricidae; genus Thamnophis; species Thamnophis sirtalis. Next base: position 1,379,355 of record NW_028261397.1, on the reverse strand, counting down.
AAACATAAACATAAACATAAACATAAACAAGGGAAGGGAGAGGAAGGAAAGGAGAGAAGAAAAGGAGAGAAGGGAGACGGGGAAGGGAAGGGAAGCTATGGGGGGTCCTTGCAACCGTTTCATGACCCAACTAGGCAACATCATCAATGCTAGAAAGGAGGGGGACTGCTAGGAGGAAGAGGAGGCTAGGGAATCCTTGTTGGTTGTTACTTGCAACGTTTCATGACTCAACTAGGGAATGTTATCAGGGTTAGAAGAGAGGGGGGTTGAGAAGAGGAGGAGGAGGAGGAGGAGGAGGAGGAGGAGGAGGAGGAGGAGGAAGAAGGCTGTGGGGTCCTGGGTGTTTTTGTGCTGGTGGTTTGCTTCCTGATGTCGCCCGATTACCCTAGCAGCTGCCATCCTCAGGGCCCCACCGGTGCCAACGGAGGGCAGAGGCAGGGGCCACTCCACCTGTCTTGGCAGCACTCCACACTTCTGACCCGGGAGAAATCCCAGGAAGCTCCAGGACCTGCCTGGCTGGGGAATTCTGGGAGTTGAAGTCCACAGGACTCAAAAGTAGTCACCAAGTTTGGAGTCCCGCTGGTTTATTGGGCCTGTCTGTCTGTCAGTCAGGCGCAAACATGTGCCTACCTGTGCGAACACACTGGGCAGGGTGTGGGCAGGGAGACCTGCCAGCCTTCCAGCTGGCACAGGTGGCTGTGCCCAGGACTGAAGCTTGCAGGGAAGACCTTGGAGGCGATGAAACATTTCTTCCTTGCCAATCCAGGTGTTCAGGTGCAGCAAGTCCAACGGATTCAGAGAACATCCAGGTGTGCTCACTGCATTCGCTGGCTGGGGAATTCTGGGAGTTGAAGTCCAGACATCTTCAAGTTGCCAAGGTTGAGAAACACTGCATTAAGGAGAAACTTCGTAAGAGTGAGGACAACGAACCAGTGGAACAGCTTGCCACCAGAAACCTTGGGGGGGGGCTCCACAGCTGGAGGCTTTTAAGAAGAGACTAGATCAGGAGTCGGAAACCTGCGGCTCTGGGGCCGCATGTGGGTCGTTCATCTCTCTGCTGTGGCCTCCCCGTCACTCCAATTATGCATCACACAACCGTCGATGTGTGTGACACCCACCAGCATGTGATTTATTGAGCATTTTGTCCCCCCCGGGAGGCCAACCATGGGATAAATCCAGGAAAATAAAAGTTTCAGAAGTAAACAGAACATTTAATCCAACTACATAGCTTAGTTTTGCTCAGGAAATATTCAGGCACGGGAAAGGTTTTTGGGAATACCGGGTGTTGTATTTTCTGTGGGAAACGGGTCCAAATGGCTCTTTTTTGGAGCGTTTAAGGTTGCCAAATCCTGGACGAGGTAGTCACCTGTCTGAAATGGTAGAACATCACCTGCTTCGGCAGCGGGATGGACTAGAAGACCTCCCCAGGGCCCTTCCAGCTCTATTCCATTCATAATACTGTCCTGTCCACTCAATTAGCACCTGGAAGGAGCACGGGGGGGGGGGGGGCGGGAGGAGGAGAGGGTGGGGAAAAGTAATGCCAGCCCTCCTCCCTGGGTGCCCGCCTGCAGCACGGCTCCGCCAGCGGAAGGAGGCCAACCCACCAGGGAGGCATTTTTGATGGCTCATTACCAGCTAATGAAAGCAGTTTAGCATTTAGCTTAATGGCTCTAAATGGTGCACAACTTACAGTAGTTGGTGATAATGTGAATGCAGGAAAACCAGGGCCTGTTTTAAACCAGCTTGACTGCAGCAGCAGGAGGTAGAAAAACTCCCTGGGGGTGGGGTGGGGGGCACACAGCGCTGAAGAGAGAGGGCTCTGGGGCATGTGAAGAGATCTTTCCGGAGCAGCTGGCTCAGAAGGAAAATTTCTCTGGGACTATCTTGCAAACTTTAAACCTTGTGTTTTTCAATCTTGGCAATTTTAAGAGGGAGGGCTTCCACTCCCAGAATCCCCCATCCGGAATGCTTTAAGAGGGGTGGGCTTCCGCCCCCCGAATTCCCCAGCCAGAATGCTTTAAGAGGGGGGGCTTCCACTCCCAGAATCCCCCAGCCAGCCTGCTTTAAGAGGGGAGGACTTCCGCCCCCCGAATTCCCCAGCCAGAATGCTTTAAGAGGAGTGGGCTTCCACTCCCAGAATCCCCCAGCCAGCATGCTTTAATAGGGGTGGGCTTCCACTCCCAGAAGCCCCCATCCAGAATGCTTTAAGAGGGGTGGGCTTCCACTCCCAGAATCCCCCATCCAGAATGCTTTAAGAGGGGAGGGTTCCACTCCCAGAATCCCCCAGCCAGCATGCTTTAAGAGGGTGGGGCTTCCACTCCCAGAATCCCCCATCCAGAATGCTTTAAGAGGGGTGGGCTTCCACTCCCAGAATCCCCCATCCAGAATGCTTTAAGAGGGATGGACTTCCACTCCCAGAATCCCCCAGCCAGCCTGCTTTAAGAGGGATGGGCTTCCACTCCCAGAATCCCCCAGCCAGCATGCTTTAAGAGGGGAGGACTTCCACTCCCAGAATCCCCCAGCCAGCATGCTTTAATAGGGGTGGGCTTCCACTCCCAGAAGCCCCCATCCAGAATGCTTTAAGAGGGGTGGGCTTCCACTCCCAGAATCCCCCATCCAGAATGCTTTAAGAGGGGAGGGTTTCCACTCCCAGAATCCCCCAGCCAGCATGCTTTAAGAGGGGTGGGCTTCCACTCCCAGAATCCCCCATCCAGAATGCTTTAAGAGGGGTGGGCTTCCACTCCCAGAATCCCCCATCCAGAATGCTTTAAGAGGGATGGACTTCCACTCCCAGAATCCCCCAGCCAGCCTGCTTTAAGAGGGATGGGCTTCCACTCCCAGAATCCCCCAGCTAGCATGTTGAAGTCCTCCTCTCTTATTCTGTCTGGGGAATTCTGGGACGCCGTTTTAAGCGGCAACCACAAAAGAGCCATTTCATTCCTTTGTTTATTTACTTGCTATCTACTTATTTACCTTCCAATTAATTAATTTAATTAACTCTTTCCGCCGCCCATCTCATTATTGCAGCATTTCTGTACCTCTGGGGAGGTAGGAGCCCCCCGCCTCACTTTTGCTTAAGCCGAGGGCTCCTGGGGCGCCGGGGGCTGGACTAGATGCCCTCTGGGGTTCCTCCGCCCTTCGCCTCCCACGGCTCACCGCCCTCTCCGTCTCCTCCTCTTCTCCCCCCACCCAATGCAGGCTTCTCCCACGAGGATCCCGACTCCGAGGCGGCCGCCAGCTCCGAGGCCGAACGGACGGCGCCCCCCACCCGCGACCACCCGGCGCGCGAGGCTCCCTTCACCACCACGGCGCCCACCCTGAAGCTCCTCAACCACCACCCGCTGCTGGAGGGCTTCTTCCCCGAGGAGCCCCCGCCCAGGGACGGCTTGCAGCCAGCGCCCCTCCTCGCCTGGGAGACCCCCCGCCGCCCGCCAGCCCCGGGACCTGCTGCGACCCCGACTCCGCCAGCCGCGTCTCCAGCCTCGGGGCCCGCGGGCGCCGTTAGCCCCGTCTCCGCCCGGGACCCCCAGCCGGCGCGCCCCAGTTCCTCGAGGATCGGGGTCTCCAGCGCCAGGGAGCCGTCCCGGGGGCCACGTCGAGCAGGGGACCGGAGACCCCTACTACTGCACCTGTGGCAGGTAAGAGAGAAGAGGAGGAGGAGGAAGGAGGAGCGGGGGGGGGGAAGTTTGGGGGCTTCCAAGAACGGATGCCGGGGGCGGAGTTGCGGCAGCTACATCCCAGGCTGGGAGTGCTGGTGGTCCTCGTGGGTTGGGGGAGCCCCCAGCCCCAGCAGGCAGCAAGGAATCTAGATCTCCAAAGGAGGAAGGGGGTAAAAGAGGAGGGTCCAGGGTGGGGGGGAAGGGTGGGGGGCATTACGCAACCTGCGGATTTGGACAAAGCTCCAAATTCAGCTGGTGCAAAGGTGCCCCATGTGGGGAGGGGGGGAGAGGGGTGAGCACAGGATTGGGGAACAGTAAAACCTGCCCCCCCTCAAATGCCATGGCTTTCCTTGAGCTGACACCCCCACCCCCCCAATCCTGGACAGCCGAAACTGGACAGGTCCTGCAGCAAAATCTGGCCATTCCCCGGCTTACGACTTCAACGGAGCCCCCCCAAAACATAGGGAGCCATTTGACCCGTTTCCCACAGAAAAGGAAAGACCAGAACTCTCTCCTGCGTCTCCCTGAGCGGCCACAGATCAAGCATCTGTAGTTGGATGTTTCTGTTTACGACCTTACGGGTCACGGTTGTTAAGCGAATCGCTGCAGCTGTTTAAGTGAGTGGCACAGTCGTGAGGTGAACCCGGCTTCCCCCCCCCATGGGTTTTGCCAGAAGGCGGCCAAAGTGGATCACGTGACACCCCCCTCCCCCCAAGACGCCGCGGACCGTCATAAATATGAGTCGGTTGCCGAGCAGCGTCCGGATTCTTGTCCTGTGGCAGGATGCGGAGGTCGCGAGGGTGGAAACTGGTCCTCCTCCATGCCCTTTGAGCCGTCACTAAGGGAAGCGTTGTAATTTGAGGACGGCCGGTAACCACTTTGGCCCATTCCTGGTTGGGAACACTCCCGCCCTTTTAAGTGGCTTGGGGAGCCCCCCCCCCAAAAAAAAACTGGGGAGAGCACAAGTGAAGCGTAGATCTCCCTTCAAACGAGGCTGCTCTTGCGGTCAGCAAGCCAATAACAAATCCTGGCTCCGGATGGTGGTTTGTAAGCGATGGTGGGTTGTCTTGAAGGAGGGAACGTTTCAATTCTGCCTCCTGCAGGTCGTTTCTTGCCATCACATCTTGGGCTGGCTTGGGAAGTAGAGGAAGGAGCCTTTTGTCTGTGTGCATTTACACACATACAGAGAGAGAGAGAGAGAGAGAGAGAGGGAGAGAGGGATGGGTGGGTGGATGGTGGGACAGACAGAGATAGGGATAGATAGATGATAGATAGATAGATAGATAGATAGATAGATAGATAGATAGATAGATAGATAGATAGATAGATAGATAGATGATAGATAGATAGATAGATAGATAGATAGATAGAGATTGATAGATAGATAGAAAGAGAGAGAGAAAGAAAGATAGAAAGAGCGAGAGAGAAAGAGAGAGAAAGAGAGAAAAAGGGAGAGAGAAAGAGAGAAAGAGAGAGAGAAAGAGAGAGAGAGAAAGCTAGGAAGAGGTAGAGATAGAAAGATAAAGAGAGATAGAAAGAGAGAGAGATAGAAAAGTAGAGAGAGAGAAAGAGATAGAAAGAGAAAGATAGAAAGAGGTAGAGAGAGAGAGAGAGGGAGAGGGAGAGAGGGATGGGTGGGTGGATGGTGGGACAGACAGAGATAGGGATAGATAGATAGATGATAGATAGATAGATAGATAGATAGATAGATAGATAGATAGATAGATAGATAGATAGATAGATAGATGATAGATAAAGATTGATAGATAGATAGAAAGAGAGAGAGAAAGAAAGATAGAAAGAGCGAGAGAGAAAGAGAGAAAAAGAGAGAAAAAGGGAGAGAGAAAGAGAGAAAGAGAGAGAGAGAAAGAGAGAAAGCTAGGAAGAGGTAGAGATAGAAAGAGAAAGAGAGATAGAAAGAGAGAGAAAGAGGTAGAGAGAGAGAAAGAGATAGAAAGAGAAAGATAGAAAGAGGGAGAGAGAGAGAGAGAGAGAGAGAGAGAGAGAGAGAGAATGAATCCTGGTCCCACCTTAGAAGAGCCCCTCACCCCCCAAATAACACAGCCCCCAACTCCATCCCCAAAAGGGAGGCAGCCTGTATGCCAGGCTGCTTTAATCACAATTAAAATTAATTTTTTTAAAAAAATATGTTGAGATTTTGGGGAAAGTGCAGAAAGGAGAGAATTAAAGGCCTGGAGACAAAAACATGGAGAATGCTGGCAGGATTTGGGCTTGGCCAGTCTTAAAAGTGGGACACGGTGGCTCAGGAGCTAAGACGCTGAGCTTGTCGATCAGAAAGGTCGGTTCGAATCCCCAGCGCCGCATAACGGAGTGAGCCCCCATTCCTTATCCCAGCTTCTGCCAACCGTTCGAAAGCACGTTAAAAAATGCAAGTAGAAAAATAGGAGCCACCTTTGGTGGGAAGGGAACAGCGTCCCGTGCGCCTTCGGGCGTTGAGTCATGCCGGCCACATGACCACGGAGACGTCTTCGGACAGCGCTGGCTCTTCGGCTTTGAAACAGAGATGAGCAGCGCCCCCTAGAGTCGGGAACGACTAGCACAGATGTGCGAGAGGAATCTTTACCTAGTCTAGAGAAAAAGGACATTAGATCAGTATTCCAGTATTTGGGGGGCTGCCCCAAAGAAGAGGGGGGCAATTTATTTTCCAAAGCACCAGAAGCAACGGATGGAAACTAATCAAGGAGAGAAGCAACTTGGGATTAAGGAGGAATTTCCTGACAGTGGATTAACCGGTGGAACTGCTGGCCTCTAGATGCTTCATCCCTGGAGTTTTCGAAGAAGAGATTGGACGGCCACTTATCTCAAATTGTATAGGGTCTCCTGCTTGAGTAGGGGGCTGGACTAGAGCAGAGGTCTCCAACCTTGGCAACTTTAAGACCTGTGGACTTCAACTCCCAGAGTTCCTCAGCCAGCAAAGCTGGCTGAGGAACTCTGGGAGTTGAAGTCCACAGGTCTTAAAGTTGCCAGGATTGGAGACCACTTAGAGGACCTCCAAGGAGCTCTTCTATTCCGATTGAAAAAAAAAGCATCCTGATTCTTAGTCTTGAGTAGTGAAAGGTCTGGAACGGAGATGTCCAACTTTTAAGACCTGTGAACTTTCAACTCCCAGAATTCCCCAGCCATCACCGCTGACTGGGGAATTCTGGGAGTTGAAGTCCATAGGGCCTTAAAGCAGCTAAATGTAGACACTCGTGGTCTGGAGCAATTTCTCTCTCGGAGAATATTCGAGAATGCCCGGCTGCTTCTAGCAGGGGCCAGAGGCCCCCCTCCCCTATTGCTCCTTGAGGGGGGGGGCTGCTGCTCCGAGAGCCCCCTGAAAAGGAGAGGCCTCCTCCCACACCAGCCCTTGCGGGGGTGTTCACGGGGGGTGGGGAGGGGGTGTCAGTATTTTTCATGTGAGGCCGTAAACCTGCTCAGGTGGAAAATCCAATTTTGGATTGCTTGCAAAGATCCCTGCTGCACTCAGTTCTGGATGGAGAGACAGTTCGTCAGAAAACAGGGGGGGGGTTGAGTTTGGGGAGGGGACTTGGCTGCAGGGGGAAGGGAGGGAGTAGGGGGCGAAGCCCCTTCCTCAAGGGGAGAGCAATGATTCAATGGAATAGTTTTGCCTCCAGGAGTTATGGGTGCACCATCTCGGGAGGATTTCAGAAATAGACTGGACAGCCAGTTGGCCCGGGATGGGATAAGGACTCCTTACTTGAACAGGGGGTTGGACTAGTTGACCTCTGAGGTCCCCTCCTGTCCTGTGATTCTATGATTTAGGAAGGGGGGAAAGGAGAGTAGGAGGTTGACCCCTTAAACCACTTAGAGAAGGCTGTAAAAGCACTGTGAAGCTGTATATACAGTAAGTCTTAAGTACCATTCCTTGGGAAGGAAGGAAGGAGAAGTGAAGAAAAGGGAGGGAGGGAAGGAAAATAGGAGGGAGGAAGAGGGGAGGGAGGAAGGAAGATGAGGAAGGGAAGGGAAGGAAGGAAATGGCAAGGAGGGAGAGGGAAAACAGGAAAGAAGAAAAGAAAGGAGGGAGGGAGGAAAGGAAAATGAGGGAAGGAGGGAGAGAAGAATGTAATAAGAGAAGAAGGGAAAGAGAAGGGGAGGAAGGAAGGAAGATGAGGGAAGGAGGAAGGGAAGAGAAGAAGGAGAAGAAGGAGAAGAAGGAAGGAAGGAGAGGGAGGGAAGGAAAGGAAAATAGGTGCGAGGAAGAGGGATGGAAGAAAGGAAGGAAGATGAGAAAGGGAAGAAGGGAAGGAAGGAAATGGCAAGGAGGAAGGGAGAAAGCCGGGAAAACAGGAAGGAAGAAAAGAAAGGAAAATGGGAGGGAGGGAGGAAAGGAAAATGAGGGAAGGTGGGAGAGAAGGCAGTAAGAGAAGAAGGGAAAGAGAAGGGGAGGAAGGAAAATGAGGGAAGGAGGAGGGGAAGAGAAGAATGAGAGAAGAAGGGAAAAGGAAGGAGAGAGGAAGGAAGGAAGGGAGGGAAGAAGGGAGGGGAAAGGAAAACGAGGGAAGGGAGGGAAGAGAATAAGAAAAGGGGAAGGGAAGGACAGGAAGGAAGGAAATAAGGAAGGAAGGAAGATGAGAAAGGGAATAAGAAAAGAAGGGAAGGGGGAAGGGAATAAGAAGGCAAAGGGAAGGAAGGAAGGAAGATGGATAGAAACTCATTGGAGGGAAATCTGGAACTAAGAAGGAATTTCCGGACAGTGAGAACAATTAATCAGCGGAAAAACTCGCTTCCCGGAGTAATGGGGGCTCCGTTGCTCTTGATCTTCATTTGTCTGTGATGGGGGCTGGACTAGAAGACCTCCGAGGCCCCTTCCGGCTCTGTTATTCTGTTAAGGCTCTCTTCCTTCCTCCCCCCCCACCCACTTTTCAACCTCTCCCCCCCCCCCTCAAGCAACCTGCAGCTGGAACCTGACCGGACCCCGAGGCTCCCTGGCCTCTCCGCTGGCCAGCACCCTCCCCTACGAAGGCAGCTGGCTGGACTGCGCCTATAGCATCTCCGTCTACCCTGGTTACGGCGTGGAGATCCGGGTGAGTGAGTCCCACGGGGAGGGAAGGCGTGAGCCAAGCGGCTTTTGAGAAGGAATAGCCGGCACTCCTTGGCTCGATCTTTGGAAAGGGGTCTCGGGAGTCGGGAGTGGGGAGGGGGGGAACCTTGCGACTGCTCCAGTAGGGTGGGGGAAACACCCAGGTTTGGCATGAACCAATCAGAGAATTGGTGGTGGTGGGGGGAGACAGGGACTCAAACACTATTGGGGGTAGCCCATTCGTTTTGCAACGGTGCAAAGTTATAGCTAGTCCTCGGCTTACGTCCACCATTGAAACCAGAATTTCTGCGGCTAAGTGTTCTGACCGAGGCTTCCCCCAAAAAAGCCGCAGGCGGAGTCCTGATCCCGACAAAACCCCCTTTTATAAGATGGGTGTGAATTCCTCTCCTTCACATCCAGCCAAGGCCTGGCAGCCAGTCTTTCAAAGGAGTATTTATCACCACAGACCTTATCTTGCTTGGAAAGCTGCCAGGTCGATAGTTTCCAAATGAGGTGCTGTGCAAGGAAAAGCACAGAGTCCCTGGGATTCAGGGACAGATCTTCGCACTCCTGAAACGAACGAATTGTCTCCTGCAAACTCCACTCCCCTGTCGCTCCTCTTTTATTCCCGCTGGGAGGGGCCATTCACCGTCCACCTGTGGCCTTACTCCCAAGTTGACCCCTGTTCTTTAGCTCTTCCCTTCGTCTGGCAGCTCTGTGCATGCGCACACTGGGAACAGGCTCCAGCTGTTCTTCTGCCTCACTGATGTCTAGCTCCAGAGGCAGCTGAGAACTGTCAGATGGCTCCGGCCCCCTCTCTGCCTCCGACCCATAGCCCTTGTCCGAGCCTTCCCCAGACTCCAGGACTGGCCCAGGTTCCTCCCCAACCCTCCTCACTGTCCGACTCTGCTGCCAGTTCTGCTGCCTGCTGGTGGGCCACGACACTAAGCAAGACAGTTGTTCAGTGAGTTTGCCATGGCTGTTCAGCAAATCATTTCAGTTGTTAAGTGAATCTAGACTCCATGTTTGTTAACTTTTAACCCTTGACCTCAAGGCACTTTAAGTTGAAATCCACACATGTGGATTTCAGCTCCCAGAATTCCCCAGCCAGCAAAGCTGGCTGGGGAATTCTGGGAGTTGAAGTCCACGCGTCTTAAAGTGCCCAGGGATGAGAAGCACTGCTCTAACCATTAGCACAGCCTCCCCTTCCTCACGTTTCAAGCCCCCAGCAGTCACTACAGCTGTGTGTGTGTGGGGGTCTCACGCTCAGGTGCCCACCCTGAGGCCATACCCACCCGCTCCCTTCTGTGGGCACCAGGTTGGAGAAAGCCAGACCGACGATTTTCCGCCTCCCTTCCAGGATGTTGGCATGCGGCTGGCATCACGCACGCGGGCACGCACACACACACACACATTGTGCTCGGCTGGTAACCACCGCTGGGCACACGTGGCCTTTGTTCTCCGCACGTGCCAGGAACGGCGGGTGGCACCTCCAGAGCTCAAGGCTGTTTGCTCTCCTAATGACAAGCAATGATCTGTCATTATGCCAGCATGCCGACACCCGCGGAGCGAAGAAGATGCTTAGTTTATCTGCATGGGAGGGGCGGGGGGGGGGAGTGGGTGTTTCCGCAATGCCAGGAAAGCTGAAGGGCGAACAAACCGAGATGTTGGCACTGAAGCCGTGCCCTTTGATACGGGCATCACCCGCGCATAGGGCACCAATTTATTCGGCTTATCTGTCGTGCCGGCTCTTTTGAGCATTATGAGGGGCCCTTTCGGTCTACTGAGGAACCCCAGGCTAGAAACCAGGAGGCGGTGAGTTCTAGTGCCGCTTTAAGCATGAAAGCAGGCTGGGTGAGCCTGGATGAATTACTAGGAAACGGGGAGTTCTAGTTCCACCTTAACCATGAAAGCAGGCTGGGTGGGCCTGGATGAATTACTAGGAGACTGGGAGTTCTAGTGTAGCTTTAAGCATGAAAGCAGGCTGGGTGAGCCTGGATGAATTACTAGGAGACTGAGAGTTCTAGTGCCACTTTAACCATGAAAGCAGGCTGGGTGAGCCTGGATGAATTACTAGGAGATGGGGAGTTCTAGTGCCGCTTTAACCATGAAAGCAGGCTGGGTGGGCCTGGATGAATTACTAGGAGACTGGGAGTTCTAGTGCCGCCTTAACCATGAAAGCAGGCTAGGTGAGCCCGGATGAATTACTAGGAGACTGGGAGTTCTAGTGCCGCTTTAACCATGAAAGCAGGCTAGGTGAGCCCGGATGAATTACTAGGAGACTGAGAGTTCTAGTGCCACTTTAACCATGAAAGCAGGCTGGGTGAGCCTGGATGAATTACTAGGAGACTGGGAGTTCTAGTGCCACTTTAACCATGAAAGCAGGCTGGGTGAGCCTGGACGAATTACTAGGAGACTGAGAGTTCTAGTGCCACTTTAACCATGAAAGCAGGCTGGGTGAGCCTGGATGAATTACTAGGAGACTGGGAGTTCTAGTGCCACTTTAACCATGAAAGCAGGCTGGGTGAGCCCGGACGAATTACTAGGAGACTGGGAGTTCTAGTGCCACTTTAACCATGAAAGCAGGCTGGGTGAGCCTGGACGAATTACTAGGAGACTGAGAGTTCTAGTGCCACTTTAACCATGAAAGCAGGCTGGGTGAGCCTGGATGAATTACTAGGAGACTGGGAGTTCTAGTGTAGCTTTAACCATAAAAGCAGGCTGGGTGAGTCTGGATGAATTACTAGGAGATGGGGAGTTCTAGTGCCGCTTTAACCATGAAAGCAGGCTGGGTGAGCCCGGACGAATTACTAGGAGACTGAGAGTTCTAGTTCCACCTTAACCATGAAAGCGGGCTGGGTGAGCCTGGACGAATTACTAGGAGACTGGGAGTTCTAGTGCCGCTTTAACCATGAAAGCAGGCTAGGTGAGCCCGGATGAATTACTAGGAGACTGAGAGTTCTAGTTCCACCTTAACCATGAAAGCGGGCTGGGTGAGCCTGGATGAATTACTAGGAGACTGGGAGTTCTAGTGCCACTTTAACCATGAAAGCAGGCTGGGTGAGCCCGGACGAATTACTAGGAGACTGAGAGTTCTAGTGCTGCTTTTACCATGAAAGCAGGCTGGGTGAGCCTGGATGAATTACTAGGAGACTGGGAGTTCTAGTGCCGCTTTAACCATAAAAGCAGGCTGGGTGAGTCTGGATGAATTACTAGGAGATGGGGAGTTCTAGTGCCGCTTTAACCATGAAAGCAGGCTGGATGAGCCTGGACGAATTACTAGGAGACTGGGAGTTCTAGTGCCGCTTTAACCATAAAAGCAGGCTGGGTGAGTCTGGACGAATTACTAGGAGACTGAGAGTTCTAGTGCCACCTTAACCATGAAAGCGGGCTGGGTGAGCCTGGACGAATTACTAGGAGACTGGGAGTTCTAGTGCCGCTTTAACCATGAAAGCAGGCTAGGTGAGCCCGGATGAATTACTAGGAGACTGGGCGTTCTAGTGACGCTTTAACCATGAAAGCAGGCTAGGTGAGCCCGGATGAATTACTAGGAGACTGGGAGTTCTAGTGCCACTTTAACCATGAAAGCAGGCTGGGTGAGCCCGGACGAATTACTAGGAGACTGGGAGTTCTAGTGCCGCTTTAACCATGAAAGCAGGCTGGGTGAGCCCGGACGAATTACTAGGAGACTGGGAGTTCTAGTGCCGCTTTAACCATGAAAGCAGGCTGGGTGAGCCTGGATGAATTACTAGGAGACTGGGAGTTCTAGTGCCGCTTTAACCATGAAAGCAGGCTGGGTGAGCCTGGAGGAATCACTGGGAAACGGTGCGTTCTAGTCCTCTCTCAAGCAAGGAAGCCAGCTGGGTGACATTGGGACAATCGCCAGGAGACTGGGAGTTCTAGTCCTGCCTTTGGCATGAAAACCAAGTAGGGGATTTTGAGCCAGCCCCTCCCCCTCACCTCAGCCTACCTCAAAGGGTTGTTGTTGTGGGGAAAATCGGTGGAGGAAAGTGGTGTGGCGCAGTGGTTAAATGCAGCACTGCAGGCTACTTCAGCTGACTGCAGTTCTGCAGTTCGGCTGTTCAAATCTCACCGGCTCAGGGTTGACTCGGCCTTCCATCCTTCCGAGGTGGGTAAAATGAGGACCCGGATTGTTGTTGGGGGCGATATGCTGACTCTGTAAACCGCTTAGAGGGGGCTGAAAGCCCTATGAAGCGGTATATAAGTCTAACTGCTATGGCTATATCAGTCTTCCACAGTTATTTATAACAATAATCAAGGCAGGAGAAAAATAAAATAAACAATAGCAAATACCCCAGAATAAATAGGCTTCTGCCACGGAGAGGGCAGAGCTGCGGATATTGGGGCCAAGTCCAAGAAGAATGTGCAAAGCCACGGGGAGGGGGAGCCACGGAACATGAGCCACGGAAAGGAGGGCCTAAGAGCAGCTAAGAGGATCAAAGGCCTGGAGGCTAAAACAGAGGAAGAACGGCTGCAGGTTTGGGGCCTGGCTAGGCTAGAGAAAAGAAGAATTAGGGGGGACATGATAGCAGCATTCCCACAGTTGAGGGGGGTCAAATTGTTCTCCAAAGCACCCGAAGGCAGGACAAGAAGTTTATGGGTGGAAACTAATTGAGGAGAGAAGCAACCGGAACTAAATGCGAAATTCCCTGAGACAGAGAGGACAATTAGCCAGTGGAACAGCTTGCCACCAGAAGTTGTGACTGCTCCAACAGTGGCGGTTTTAGAGAAGAGATGGAACAGCCATTTGTCTGAAATGGTATCCGATCTACTGCCTGAGCAGGGGGCTGGACTAGATGACCTTCAAGGTCCCTTCCAGCTTCTCTTCCTTCCCTTCCATTCTATTCTCTTCTATTTTTTCTTCTCTCCTCTCCTCTTTTCTTCTCTTCTATTCCATTCTATTCTATTATCTTTTCTCTTCTCTTCTCTTCCATTCTATTCTATTCTAATCTATTCTATTTTCTTTTCTTTTCTCTTCTATTTTCTCTTCTTTTCTTTTCTCTTCTCTTCTATTTTCTGTTTTGTTCTATTTTCTCTTCCCTTCCATTCTATTCTCTTTTCTCTTCTATTTTCTATTCTATTCTATTCTATTTTCTCTTCTCTTTTCTTTTCTCTTCTATTTTCTCTTCTCTTCTCTTCCCTTCCATTCTATTCTATTCTAATCTGTTCTATTTTCTTTTCTATTTTCTCTTCTCTTTTCTTTTCTCTTCTATTTTCTGTTTTGTTCTATTTTCTCTTCCCTTCCCTTCCCTTCCATTCTATTCTCTTTTCTCTTCTATTTTCTCTTCTCTTTTCTTTTCTCTTCTCTTCTATTTTCTCTTCCCTTCCCTTCTATTCTATTCTCTTTTCTCTTCTCTTTTCTATTCTATTCTATTTTCTCCTCTTTTCTTTTCTTTTCTCTTCTATTTTCTCTTCTCTTCCATTCTATTCTAATCTATTCTATTTTCTTTTCTATTTTCTCTTCTCTTTTCTTTTCTCGTCTATTTTCTGTTTTGTTCTATTTTCTCTTCCCTTCCATTCTATTCTCTTTTCTTTTCTCTTTTCTATTCTATTCTATTTTCTCTTCTCTTTTCTCTTCTCTTCTATTTTCTCTTCTCTTCCCTTCCATTCTATTCTATTCTAATCTATTCTATTTTCTTTTCTCTTCTCTTCTATTTTCTATTCTATAAATTCCAATTCTACCTTATTTTCTGGACTTCCTTGAAATCTCTCTCACTTGAGCATTTCTGGGCAGATCCCCCCTTTTTTAAGCGGAGGAAGGGTTCGTAGGTTCTGGGGGGGGGGATGCATCGCTCAGCAGCCGAGCCAGAGGCCCTTTGTGGGCGAGGGGAGGGGGAGATTGAGGAAGAATTGGGGAGGGGGAGGAGGCCTGCAGGGATGCTGCGAGCTCCGTTGCAAAGTGATGTCTTCCCCGCATCTCAATGAGGAGCTACAAAGGCAGACGCCGGAGGCTTTCGGAGAGGCAGCCAGGCGTGCCCACTCGGCAACACAGCGAAGCAAATGTCAAATCGATCGCAGTGGCATTTGGCCGACATTTCAACGGTACCTGGGCTCCCCCCTCCTCCCACTGGGCTCCTGGGGCATCATTAGCTCGCCTGGAGACCAAGGACCCCTCCTCCCTCCCTCCCTCCCTCCAGCTGCATGCCTCGCCTCTGGCCAGGGGCAGAGGGGGCATCCCTGGGGCACCATCAGCTGAGGACAAAGAGGCACAAGGTGTAAGACAGGGGGAAACGGCACTGGGAGGGGGCAGGGGTGGGGAGGAGTCCCTGGGGGAGACCTGTGTGAGTGTCTGTGTGTGTTGTCAAGGGGCCGAAGCTGTTAGAAGGGGCAAGCTGACACTTGTCCCACTGGCCTCTCCGGACAAGGAATTCTTCCCAGCACAGAGCCCCACACCCAAGGAGAAAGAGGAAGGAAGGAAGATGAGAAAGAGACAAAGAGGAGAAGGGAGGGAGGGAGGGAGGAAGGAAAAAATGGAGGGAGGGAGGGAAGGAGGAAGGAAGGAAGGAAGATGAGAAAGAGACAGAGGAGAAGGGAGGAAGAAAGGAAAGGAAGGAAAAATGGAGGGAGGGAGGAAGGAAGGAAGGAAGATGAGAAAGAGACAAAGAGGAGAAGGGAGGGAGAAAGGAAAGGAAGGAAGGAAAAATGGAGGGAGGGAAGAAGGAAGGAAGGAGAAAGAGGAAACAAAAGAGAAGGAAGGAAAAATGAAGGGAGGGAAGAAGGAAGGAAGGAGAAAGAGGAAACAAAAGAGAAGGAAGGAAAAATGAAGGGAGGGAAGAAGGAATAAAGCAAGAGGGAGGGAAGAAAGGAACAAGGGGGAAGGCAGGAAGGAAAGAAAAATGGAGGAAGGGTGGAAGAAAGGAGCATGATGGAGGGAAGAGCGAGGGGGAAGGAAGGAAAGGAAAAATAGAAGAAGGGAGGAAGGAAGGAAGGAAGGAGCAAGAGGGAAGGAAGGAAAGAAAAATGGAGGGAGGGTGGGAAGAAGAAAGCATGATGGAGTGAAGGAAGGAAGGAAAGAAAGAAAAATTGAGGAAGAGGGAGGAAGGAAGGAACAAGAGGAAGGAAGGAAAGAAAAGTGGAGGAAGGAAAGAAAGAAAAATGGAGGAAGGGAAGAAGATGAGAAAGGGACAAAGAAGGGAGGAAGTAAGTTAAAAAAAGGTCCTCAGAGGGAGATCCTACCTGGAATTAAGAAGAAACTTGCTGACAATTGAGATTTATAGAACAATTAATCTCAATTGTCAGGAAATTTCTTCTTAATTCCACCCTGTCTCCGGAGCTCGTGGGTGATCCAACCCTGGAGGTTTTCAAGAAGAGACTGGACAGCCATTTCTCCGAAACCATATAAGGTCTCCTGCTTGAGCAGGGGGGTGGACTGGAAGACCTCCAAGGCCCCTTCCAACTCTCTCCTTCTGCTACTCTGTCTCTTCGCTCCCCTTTGCCACCTGCCTGCGTTTCCCCCTCTCCCACCCCCTCCCACCCCAGATCCCTGGCACCTCTGTGATGTAATTAGGGGAAGAGCTTTGTGGCTTTCGGCCATTCATCACCCAGCAGCCCCATTTAATTACCGTAATTAATATACAACCCCCGGATTAATGAGAGAAGGGAGCAGAGGGTCGTTTATCAAGATAAGATACGCCGGGGCTGCTCCCAGGAATTACGGCTTGGCTGGTGCCCAGCTGCAGGTGGGTGAGATGGTTTCGGAACCGCCGGACGGATCCATTAAAATGATCCACCCTGAAATACCTTCACCCTTCGATGACATCAAAGATATGTGGTTGCAAAATGCAACTTGTTTTTCCAATGCAGAAAGGCCTTAAAAGTTTCTGCCCTTTCCAATTTCTTTCAGCCCCCCCCCGCCCCCCAGGGCAATCGACCGAACTCTGTACTTCAAGAGAGGCCCCAAATCCAATTCTACAGGTAGTCCTCAGACTTATGACGGCAATCGGGAGGAGGTTTTCCCTTTGCTGGCCAGAGCGGTTGTGAAGCGAATCTCCGAATCACAAGAGTTGGAAGGGACCTTGGAGGTCTTCTAGTCCAACCCCCTGGCCGAGCAGGAGAAAATAAAATCTCACCCGATTTTTATGATGCCTTTTTTGGGGGCCATGGTTGTTAAGTGAATCGGCGCAGTTCTTGACTGAGTCACGCGGTCGTTAACCGAATTCGAATCCCCCCCCCTTTGACTTGTGAGTAACTGGCTGGGGGGGGGGAGCAGATCGCAAATGGCAAATCTTGGTTGCCAAGTGCCCGAATTTTAATCCTGTGATTGTGGGGGATGGTACAACGGTTGTAAGTGTGAGGATCTGTAAGGAGTTCACGCGATCCCCTTTTGCGACCTTCTGACAAGCAAAGTCAGTGGGGGAGCTGGATTCACTCCACCGCCGTCTTATTAACAGCTGCAGTGATTCACTTAACGACCGTGGGAAGAAAGGCTGCAAAAGGAGACAAAAATGGACAACGTTGGGCTCTCTTGCGGTCGTAAGTCAAGGACCAGCTGTGTTCTATGCCTTGCTTCGGATGCGGACAGGGAGGAGTGGGGAATGGAGCTCTCTTGAGCCTGGCATGGAAGCGGGCGCTTTAGAAATACGTCACTATCTAGGTCAGTGTTTCTCAACCTTGGCAACTTGAAGATGTCCGGACTTCAACTCCCAGAATTCCCCAGCAGTGGTTAGGACAGTGTTTCTCAACCTTGGCAACTTGAAGATGTCCGGACTTCAACTCCCAGAATTCCCCAGCCAGCGAATGCTGGCTGGGGAATTCTGGGAGTTGAAGTCCGGACATCTTCAAGTTGCCAAGGTTGAGAAACACTGATCTAGTTTTATGCCAAGCTTGTATAAACAAAATTGGTGGCCTTTTGTGCCGGGAAGAAAATGGAATTGCTGGAAGCTGATGGTCCATCCTCTGCTCAAGAGTCCCAGCTCATCTTGTTAGCTTCTGTTTCGGCACCTCCAGCCAACTGCTAAATCTATCCAGGCTGTGCCCGTTCTGCGGACTTCCTGCCAGTTAGAAATGTTGGGGAAGGGGGTGTGGGGCGATTTAACTCATCGGCTCTCATTCCTGCTTCATGGGGAAACGGCTTTTGTTGTTTGAGAAATGTGGTCCAAAGCTAGAATAGGATAAGGGAGTTGGGAGGGACCTTGGAGGTCTTCTAGTCTGACCCGCTGCCAAAAGCGGGAAAACCTACACCGCTTCAGAGAAATGGCAGTCCAGTCTCTTCGTAAGAACCTCCAGCGATGGGAGGGAAGCCGTTTCCACTGGTTAATTGGTCTCACTGTTAGGAAGTTTCTCCTTATTTCTAGGTTGCTTCTCTCCTTGATTAGTTTCCATCCGTTGCTTCTTGTCCTACCCACAGGTGCCTTGGAGAAGAGGTTGACTCCTCCTTCTCTATGACAGTCCCTCAAATGTTGGAACTCTGCTATCATGTCACCCTAGTCCTTCTCTTCCTTAAACAGTCCAACTATTCTTCATATGTTTTAGCTTTAATAAGAACGGAACAGAACAGGAGGAGGAGTGAGAAGGGAGGACAGGACAGGACACAATAGAACAGAATAGGAACAGAGCAGAATAGAACAACAGAAGAACAGAACAGAATAGAACAGGAGGAGGAGGAGGGAGAGGGGAGGACAGGACAGAATAGAACAGAATAGGAACACAACAGAATAGAACAACAGAACAGAATGGAACAACAGAATAGAATGGAACAACAGAACAGAATAGAACAGAAGGACAAGGAGGAGGGAGACGGGAGAGCAGGACAGAATAGAACAGAATAGAACAGGAGAACAGAACAGAATAGAACAGGAGAACAGAACAGAATAGAACAGGAGGAGGAGGGAGGAGAGGGGAGGACAGGACAGAATAGAACAACAGAATAGGAACAGAACAGAATAGAACAACAGAATAGAATAGAACAGGAGGAGGAGGAAGGAGAGGGGAGGACAGGACAGAATGGAACAGAATAAGAACAGAATAGGAACAGAATAGAACAACAGAACACAATAGAACAGGAGGACAAGGAGGAGGCAGATGGGAGGATAGGACAGGACAGAATAGAACAGAATAGGAACAGAACAGAATAGAACAAGAGAACAGAACAGAATAGAACAGGAGGACGAGGAGGGAGATGGGAGGAGAGGACAGAATAGAACAGAATAGGAACAGAACAGAATAGAACAGGAGGACAAGAAGGAGGGAGACGGGAGGACAGGACAGAATAGAACAGAATAGGGACAGAACAGAATAGAACAACGGAATAGAACAGGAAGAGGAGGGGGGAGAGGAGAGGACAGGGCAAGACAGAATAGAACAACAGAACAGGAATGGAACAGACTAGGAATAGAATAGAACAGAATAGAATAACAGAACAACAGAATAGAACAGGAGGACATGGAGGAGTGAGATGGGAGGACAGGACAGAATAGAACAGAATAGGAACAGAACAGAACAACAGAACAGAATAGAACAGGAGGACGAGGAAGGAGACAGCAGGACAGGACAGAATAGAACAGAATAGGAACAGAACAGAATAGAACAACAGAACAGAATAGAACAGGAGGAGGAGGGAGACGGGAGGACAGGACAGGACAGAAAAGAACAACAGAATATGAACAGAACAGACTAGGAACAGAACAGACTAGGAACAGAACAGAACAGAATGCTTTTCTGGCCAAGTGTGGTACAAAAGTTCTCCGTATAATACGTGGAAAATAGCAAAGTAATAATCATAATAACGATACCAATAATAGCAGCGGGTGGGACAGATGGGAAGGACAATAGCAACACAGCCATATATTACACGGCTTGTACCTCTGTTCTACCTCTTTGTTGACCTTCTTGACACGCTAGATCTGGTATGGTCGTAAATCGAGGACTAACTACATAATTTTTCCAAGGGCAGAAGTGAGGAATGGGAGTCCGTGCTGTTACCTGCCCGGTCCCCACCGCCTGCCTCCTTGCCAGCCCCAAAGTAGGAGCCGGTGCCCCACGACGCTTCGTCTCTTACTCCCCTCCCCCTTTGCAGGTGCAAAACATCAGCCTCGCGGCGGGTGAGACAATCGCCGTGGAGACCCTCGGAGGCCTGGAGCCCCTCCCGCTGGCCAACGAGTCCTTCCTGGTGCGTGGTCAAGTGGTCCGTGGCCCCACCAACCAGGTGCTGGTGAGGTTCCAGAGCCCTTCTCCAGCCAACCCAGGGACCTTCCACTTCCACTTCGAAGGTAAGGCTCCCCGTTGAAGCTGGGGGGGGGGGGGAGAGACGGAGGACTTCTGCTCAACTCTGGGGAAGTCAACGGCGGGCGAGAGATGCTGCGGACATCTTCCCTCCCCCTCCCCCCATTGGCCTTGTAGTCCTTCAAAAGTAGACAATGCAGCACACTTTCCTTACTGGAGAATTCCATCGGCTGGCCTACCCCCGAAGGGCTGGCGTTTGCTTTCATCCTCACCAAAGGGAACCTTGACCTTCTGCCATTTTTGCTGACTTTCCCACCGCGAGTCCGTGCAGAGCAGTGGTGAAATTCAACTTTTTTTAACTACCGGTTCTGTGGGCGTGGCTTGGTGGGCATGGTAGGGGAAGGATACCGCGAAATCTCCATTCCCTCTTCACTCCAGGGGAAGGATACTGCAAAATCTCCTTTCCCTCTTCACTCCAGGGGAAGGATACTGCAAAATCTCCTTTCCCTCCTGACTCCAGGGGAAGGATACTGCAAAATCTCCTTTCCCTCTTCACTCCAGGGGAAGGATACTGCAAAATCTCCTTTCCCTCCTCACTCCAGGGGAAGGATACTGCAAAATCTCCTTTCCCTCTTCACTCCAGGGGAAGGATACTGCAAAATCTCCATTCCCTCTTCACTCCAGGGGAAGGATACTGCGAAATCCCCATTCCCTCTTCACTCCAGGGGAAGGATACTGCAAAATCTCCATTCCCTCCTCACTCCAGGGGAAGGATACTGCGAAATCCCCATTCACTCTTCACTCCAGGGGAAGGATACTGCAAAATCTCCTTTCCCTCCTCACTCCACGGGAAGGATACTGCAAAATCTCCATTCCCTCTTCACTCCAGGGGAAGGATACTGCAAAATCTCCATTCCCTCTTCACTCCAGGGGAAGGATACTGCAAAATCCCCTTTCCCCTTCACTCCAGGGGAAGGATACTGCAAAATCCCCATTCCCTCTTCACTCCAGGGGAAGGATACTGTAAAATCCCCATTCCCTCTTCACTCCAGGGAAAGGATACTGTAAAATCCCCATTCCCTCTTCACTCCAGGGGAAGGATACTGTAAAATCCCCATTCCCTCTTCACTCCAGGGGAAGGATACTGTAAAATCCCCATTCCCTCCTCACTCCAGGGGAAGGATACTGCAAAATCCCCTTTCCCTCTTCACTCCAGGGGAAGGATACTGCAAAATCTCCATTCCCTCTTCACTCCAGGGGAAGGATACTGTAAAATCCCCATTCCCTCTTCACTCCAGGGGAAGGATACTGCAAAATCTCCTTTCCCTCTTCACTCCAGGGGAAGGATACTGCAAAATCTCCTTTCCCTCTTCACTCCAGGGGAAGGATACTGCAAAATCCCCTTTCCCTCTTCACTCCAGGGGAAGGATACTGCGAAATCCCCATTCCCTCTTCACTCCAGGGGAAGGATACTGCAAAATCTCCTTTCCCTCCTCACTCCAGGGGAAGGATACTGCAAAATCTCCTTTCCCTCCTCACTCCAGGGGAAGGATACTGCAAAACCTGCATCCCGGTGGTAGGTTTCAAATTTTTTTTTTAGAACCTATTCTGTAGGTGTGGCCTGTTTTGTGGGAGTGGCTTGGTGGTCATGTGACCGGGTGGGAGTGGCTTGGTGGTCATGTGACCGGGAAGGAGTGGCTTGGCAGTCATGTGACCGGATGGGAGTGGCCAACTCGATGTCACTGAATTCTTTGCCCCAAAGAATGACCTACAAAAAGAAGATATTAAAAAAAGGAAATTTATTATTTGGTGCACTTACTACTTAAATAAGAATAAAATAAGTACACAAACAATAATAGAGCCGAGGTGGCGCAGTGGTTAGAGTGCAGTACTGCAGGCTACTTCAGCTGACTGCTAGTTGCAGTTCGGCGGTTCAAATCTCACCGGCTCAGGCTAGTCTAGGGAAGAGAAGGACCAGGGGAGACAGGAGAGCATCTTCTGATATTTGAGGGGCTGCCCCAGAGTGGAGGAAGGGGGTCCAGCTATTCTCCAAGGCACCTGAAGACCAGACGGGCCAAAGGAAGAATGGATGGAAAGTGACCAAGGAGAAATTCAACCTAGAAATGGTAAATTTTCTGACCGGGAGAACCATCAACCCATGGAACAGAAGTTGCCTTTGGAAGTTGTGGGAGTTTCATCCCTGGAGGCTTCCAAGAAGAGGCTGGGCTGTCGTCTGTCAGAAATTTTGTAGGCTCTCCTGCATGGGTGGGGGGTTGGACTAGATGACCTCCAGGGTCACTTCCAGTTGTGTTATTCTGAGGCCGGCAGGAGAAGATGAAAATGGATGGAAACTAATCCAACGTAGAACTAAGGAGGAATTTTCTGACCGTGAGAACCATCAACCCATGGAACAGAAGTTGCCTTCGGAAGTTGTGGGAGCTTCATCCCTGGAGGCTTTCAAGAAGAGACTGGACTGCCATTGGTCAGAAATGGTATAGGGTCTTCTGCTTGGGCGGTGGGGTTGGACTAGAAGACCTCCAAGGTCCCTTCCAACCCTGTTATTCTGTTATTGTTATTCAGAAGTTGTGGGAGCTTCATCCCTGGAGGCTTCCAAGAAGAGACTGGACTGCTATCTGTCAGAAATGGTGTAGTAGAGTCTGCTGCTTGGGCGGAAGGGTTGGACTAGATGACCTCCAAGGTCCCAACTCTGCTGATCTGTAAAGATACAGCTATTCATTTAGTGATCATTGGAAGCCAGATTCCCTTAACAACTGTGTTGCTGTCCCCTTACCAACGTCAGCAAGAAAAGTTGTAAAACAGGGCAAAACTCGGTTTTCTCGCTTAGCAACGGAAAATTTGGGCTCAATTGTGGTTGTAAGTCAAGGACTACCTGGATGGTCAGACAAGAGGAGCCAGGGCATGTAGCAAGTTGTTCTGACCCCAGCTCCCCAAAAACAACAAACCCTTTGAGGTGAACTCAAAAGATTCCGTAATTAAGAATTCCGGCAGCCGCGGCAAAAAGTTTCTCTCTCACCGCAGGCTAAGAAGTCTGTCAGGCAGGGAGATGAATGGTTGTCTGGCACGTCTTCATCTCCGCCCCCTGCCTTTGATCCCCAGAGCTAGGGTGGGGCTTAACTAGCAGTGGTGGCTCTTCCGTCCCGAGGACCGGCCCATAGATTTCCACTGTTCTCCTCTCCTCTGCCTTTCTTTGCATCAGCGCGTCAGGAACTGGACCCAGCTGTTCCTCCTCTTCCTCATCAGCCACCTCCAGACCTGGGGGGTTGTTGATGCCCCATCCGAGAGCTGATGGACAGCCCAGGCTCTGCCCGCCCCCCCCCCCCCCCGTCTCTCTCTGCCAGCTCCATTCCCTCTTCCCCCTCGGAGCTCCCAGGTTGCCTTGAGGTTGACCCTGATTCCCACGCCTCCTCGTCTTCTGGTTCGGCTGCTGGAGGGGACGGCGGCCGACAGGGCGCTACACAAATGCTTCAATCCACCAGCAGGGCCCCCAATGCTCTATTGCCACACACACACACGCAGACACACACACACACCACAATAGCAGCTCCAGGGTGTGCCACAGCGCCGGGATTTTCGCTTGCAGCTGTAGAGCAATTAGCTAATTGGAAGCTTGCTAATCGCCTCAGGAGCTAATCGCTGACGCTGCCAGGTTAAAGCGGGCACCTCCGAAGAAGCAGCGTCTAATGAGGAGGTAATTGGCCCCAACAATTAACACAATTTGCACAGAGCGGGGGCAGGGAGGGGGGAGGACAGCTGTCACCGTACCTGCCTACAGATAACGTTGCTGGAATTTCTCTGCCATCCCATCCTCCAAGCAGCGGTGGGTTCCGAATCCTGTTGCAACTGGTACGTTGCAACTGGGCCGGGCATCTACCACATGAACGCGCGCAGCGTGCACATGCTTACTTACCTTCCACGACGCTCTGTGACGCTTCCGCGATGCTCCAGCTGCTCGGCGAAGCATAACGCCGGCCCCGAACACTCCATGCGCGGAAGCCCCGAAAACCTCAAATACCGGAAGGTGGGCGGGTGGGCCCTTCGGAGCACCATACCGGAACGATACCTGGTGCTCCCGGCAGGCACCGGTACGCCCATACTGGGGCGTACGGGTCGTAACCCACCACTGCATCCAAGGTACAGAGACATCCTGCTTCACCCTGCTTGCAAAGAGAGTGGTCAGCTTCACACAGCCTTACTACTCGTATTGGACAAGCGTGTTACGCCAGGCCAGGATCTCCAACTTGGTGTCCACTAGACGGGATGCATTAGAAACCCCCGCATTTCCCAGTCTACAGCCTACAGCAGCGGTCCCCAACCTTTCCAACTTGGCAGCCTGGAAGCTGCGGGAAGAGGGGATGGTTCTATGGGAGCGACAGGCACACAGGTGAATGCACATGCCATTCACACTAATGAGGCTTCATGCAAGCAGAGCTAGGGGTGCACGCGTGCACTCCAGGGGTGGAGTTCAGCAGGTTCTGACCAGTTGTGGAGAACCGGTAGGAGAAACTTTGAGTAGTTTGGATAACTGGTAAATACCACCTCTGAACAGCCCTGCCCCCATCTATTCTCTGCCTCCCGAGTCCCAGCTGATTGGGAGGGAATGGGGATTTTACAGTATCCTTCCCCTGGAGTGAGGAGGGAATGGGGATTTTACAGTATCCTTCCCCTGGAATGAGGAGGGAATGGGGATTTTACAGTATTCTTCCCCTGGAGTGAAGAAGAATGGAGATTTTACAGTATTCTTCCCCTGGAGTGAAGAGGGAAAGGAGATTTTTGCAGTATCCTTCCCCTGGAGTGAAGAGGGAATGAAGATTTTGCAGTATCCTTCCCCTGGAGTGAAGAGGGAATAGAGATTTTTGCAGTATCCTTCCCCTGGAGTGAAGAGGAAATAGAGATTTTTGCAGTATCCTTCCCCTGGAGTGAAGAGGGAATGGGGATTTTACAATATCCTTCCCCTGGAGTGAAGAGGGAATGGGGATTTTACAGTATCCTTCCCCGGGAATGAAGAGGGAATGGGGATTTTACAGTATCCTTCCCCTGGAGTGAAGAGGGAATGGAAATTTTGCAGTATCCTTCCCCTGGAGTGAAGAGGGAATGGGGATTTTACAGTATCCTTCCCCTGGAGTGAGGAGGGAATGGGGATTTTACAGTATCCTTCCCCGGGAATGAAGAGGGAATGGGGATTTTACAGTATCCTTCCCCTGGAGTGGGGTGGGAATGGAGATTTTGGCAGTATCCTTCCCCAGGAGTGAAGAGGGAAAGGAGATTTTGCAGTATCCTTCCCCTGGAGTGAAGAGGGAATGGAGATTTTGCAGTATCCTTCCCCTGGAGTGAAGAGGGAATGGGGATTTTACAGTATCCTTCCCCTGGAGTGAAGAGGGAAAGGAGATTTTGCAGTATCCTTCCCCTGGAGTGAGGAGGGAATGGGGATTTTACAGTATCCTTCCCCTGGAGTGAGGAGGGAATGGGGATTTTACAGTATCCTTCCCCGGGAATGAAGAGGGAATGGGGATTTTACAGTATCCTTCCCCTGGAGTGAAGAGGGAATGGGGATTTTACAGTAGCCTTCTCCTGGAGTGAAGAGGGAATGGGGATTTTACAGTATCCTTCCCCTGGAGTGAGGAGGGAATGGAAATTTTAAAGTATCCTTCCCCTGGAGTGAGGAGGGAATGGGAATTTTACAGTATCCTTCCCCTGGAGTGAGAAGGGAATGGGGATTTTACAGTATCCTTCCCCGGCAATGAAGAGGGAAGGGGGATTTTACAGTATCCTTCCCCTGGAGTGAAGAGGGAATGGAAATTTTACAGTATCCTTCCCCTGGAGTGAGGAGGGAATGGGAATTTTACAGTATCCTTCCCCTGGAGTGAGGAGGGAATGGGGATTTTACAGTATCCTTCCCCGGCAATGAAGAGGGAATGGGGATTTTACAGTATCCTTCCCCTGGAGTGAAGAGGGAATGGAAATTTTGCAGTATCCTTCCCCTGGAGTGAAGAGGGAATGGAAATTTTACAGTATCCTTCCCCTGGAGTGAGGAGGGAATGGGGATTTTACAGTATCCTTTCCCTGGAGTGAGGAGGGAATGGGGATTTTACAATATCCTTCCCCTGGAATGAAGAGGGAATGGGGATTTTACAGTATCCTTCCCCTGGAGTGAAGAGGGAAAGGAGATTTTGCAGTATCCTTCCCCTGGAGTGAGGAGGGAATGGGGATTTTACAGTATCCTTCCCCTGGAGTGAGGAGGGAATGGGGATTTTACAGTATCCTTCCCCTGGAGTGAGGAGGGAATGGGGATTTTACAGTATCCTTCCCCTGGAATGAAGAGGGAATGGGGATTTTACAGTATCCTTCCCCTGGAGTGAAGAGGGAATGGGGATTTTACAGTATCCTTCCCCGGGAATGAAGAGGGAATGGGGATTTTACAGTATCCTTCCCCTGGAGTGAAGAGGGAATGGAAATTTTGCAGTATCCTTCCCCTGGAGTGAAGAGGGAATGGGGATTTTACAGTATCCTTCCCCTGGAGTGAGGAGGGAATGGGGATTTTACAGTATCCTTCCCAGGGAATGAAGAGGGAATGGGGATTTTACAGTATCCTTCCCCTGGAGTGGGGTGGGAATGGAGATTTTTGCAGTATCCTTCCCCAGGAGTGAAGAGGGAAAGGAGATTTTGCAGTATCCTTCCCCTGGAGTGAAGAGGGAATGGAGATTTTGCAGTATCCTTCCCCTGGAGTGAAGAGGGAATGGGGATTTTACAGTATCCTTCCCCTGGAGTGAAGAGGGAAAGGAGATTTTGCAGTATCCTTCCCCTGGAGTGAGGAGGGAATGGGGATTTTACAGTATCCTTCCCCTGGAGTGAGGAGGGAATGGGGATTTTACAGTATCCTTCCCCGGGAATGAAGAGGGAATGGGGATTTTACAGTATCCTTCCCCTGGAGTGAAGAGGGAATGGAAATTTTGCAGTATCCTTCTCCTGGAGTGAAGAGGGAATGGGGATTTTACAGTATCCTTCCCCTGGAGTGAGGAGGGAATGGGGATTTTACAGTATCCTTCCCCTGGAGTGAAGAGGGAATGGGGATTTTACAGTATCCTTCCCCTGGAGTGGGGTGGGAATGGAGATTTTTGCAGTATCCTTCCCCAGGAGTGAAGAGGGAAAGGAGATTTTTGCAGTATCCTTCCCCTGGAGTGAAGAGGGAATGAAGATTTTGCAGTATCCTTCCCCTGGAGTGAAGAGGGAATAGAGATTTTTGCAGTATCCTTCCCCTGGAGTGAAGAGGAAATAGAGATTTTTGCAGTATCCTTCCCCTGGAGTGAAGAGGGAATGGGGATTTTACAATATCCTTCCCCTGGAGTGAAGAGGGAAAGGAGATTTTACAGTATCCTTCCCCTGGAGTGAGGAGGGAATGGGGATTTTACAGTATCCTTCCCCTGGAGTGAAGAGGGAAAGGAGATTTTGCAGTATCCTTCCCCTGGAGTGAGGAGGGAATGGGGATTTTACAGTATCCTTCCCCTGGAGTGAGGAGGGAATGGGGATTTTACAGTATCCTTCCCCGGGAATGAAGAGGGAATGGGGATTTTACAGTATCCTTCCCCTGGAGTGAAGAGGGAATGGAAATTTTGCAGTATCCTTCCCCTGGAGTGAAGAGGGAATGGGGATTTTACAGTATCCTTCCCCTGGAGTGAGGAGGGAATGGGGATTTTACAGTATCCTTCCCCGGGAATGAAGAGGGAATGGGGATTTTACAGTATCCTTCCCCTGGAGTGAAGAGGGAATGGAAATTTTGCAGTATCCTTCCCCTGGAGTGAAGAGGGAATGGGGATTTTACAGTATCCTTCCCCTGGAGTGAGGAGGGAATGGGGATTTTACAGTATCCTTTCCCTGGAGTGAGGAGGGAATGGGAATTTTACAGTATCCTTCCCCTGGAGTGAGGAGGGAATGGGGATTTTACAGTATCCTTCCCCGGCAATGAAGAGGGAATGGGGATTTTACAGTATCCTTCCCCTGGAGTGAAGAGGGAATGGAAATTTTGCAGTATCCTTCCCCTGGAGTGAAGAGGGAATGGAAATTTTACAGTATCCTTCCCCTGGAGTGAGGAGGGAATGGGGATTTTACAGTATCCTTTCCCTGGAGTGAGGAGGGAATGGGGATTTTACAATATCCTTCCCCTGGAATGAAGAGGGAATGGGGATTTTACAGTATCCTTCCCCTGGAGTGAAGAGGGAAAGGAGATTTTGCAGTATCCTTCCCCTGGAGTGAGGAGGGAATGGGGATTTTACAGTATCCTTCCCCTGGAGTGAGGAGGGAATGGGGATTTTACAGTATCCTTCCCCTGGAGTGAGGAGGGAATGGGGATTTTACAGTATCCTTCCCCTGGAATGAAGAGGGAATGGGGATTTTACAGTATCCTTCCCCTGGAGTGAAGAGGGAATGGGGATTTTACAGTATCCTTCCCCGGGAATGAAGAGGGAATGGGGATTTTACAGTATCCTTCCCCTGGAGTGAAGAGGGAATGGAAATTTTGCAGTATCCTTCCCCTGGAGTGAAGAGGGAATGGGGATTTTACAGTATCCTTCCCCTGGAGTGAGGAGGGAATGGGGATTTTACAGTATCCTTCCCCGGGAATGAAGAGGGAATGGGGATTTTACAGTATCCTTCCCCTGGAGTGGGGTGGGAATGGAGATTTTTGCAGTATCCTTCCCCAGGAGTGAAGAGGGAAAGGAGATTTTGCAGTATCCTTCCCCTGGAGTGAAGAGGGAATGGAGATTTTGCAGTATCCTTCCCCTGGAGTGAAGAGGGAATGGGGATTTTACAGTATCCTTCCCCTGGAGTGAAGAGGGAAAGGAGATTTTGCAGTATCCTTCCCCTGGAGTGAGGAGGGAATGGGGATTTTACAGTATCCTTCCCCTGGAGTGAGGAGGGAATGGGGATTTTACAGTATCCTTCCCCGGGAATGAAGAGGGAATGGGGATTTTACAGTATCCTTCCCCTGGAGTGAAGAGGGAATGGAAATTTTGCAGTATCCTTCTCCTGGAGTGAAGAGGGAATGGGGATTTTACAGTATCCTTCCCCTGGAGTGAGGAGGGAATGGGGATTTTACAGTATCCTTCCCCTGGAGTGAAGAGGGAATGGGGATTTTACAGTATCCTTCCCCTGGAGTGGGGTGGGAATGGAGATTTTTGCAGTATCCTTCCCCAGGAGTGAAGAGGGAAAGGAGATTTTTGCAGTATCCTTCCCCTGGAGTGAAGAGGGAATGAAGATTTTGCAGTATCCTTCCCCTGGAGTGAAGAGGGAATAGAGATTTTTGCAGTATCCTTCCCCTGGAGTGAAGAGGAAATAGAGATTTTTGCAGTATCCTTCCCCTGGAGTGAAGAGGGAATGGGGATTTTACAATATCCTTCCCCTGGAGTGAAGAGGGAAAGGAGATTTTACAGTATCCTTCCCCTGGAGTGAGGAGGGAATGGGGATTTTACAGTATCCTTCCCCTGGAGTGAATAGGGAAAGGAGATTTTGCAGTATCCTTCCCCTGGAGTGAGGAGGGAATGGGGATTTTACAGTATCCTTCCCCTGGAGTGAGGAGGGAATGGGGATTTTACAGTATCCTTCCCCGGGAATGAAGAGGGAATGGGGATTTTACAGTATCCTTCCCCTGGAGTGAAGAGGGAATGGAAATTTTGCAGTATCCTTCCCCTGGAGTGAAGAGGGAATGGGGATTTTACAGTATCCTTCCCCTGGAGTGAGGAGGGAATGGGGATTTTACAGTATCCTTCCCCTGGAGTGAAGAGGGAATGGGGATTTTACAGTATCCTTCCCCTGGAGTGGGGTGGGAATGGAGATTTTTGCAGTATCCTTCCCCTGGAGTGAAGAGGGAAAGGAGATTTTGCAGTATCCTTCCCCTGGAATGAAGAGGGAATGGGGATTTTACAGTATCCTTCCCCTGGAATGAAGAGGGAATGGGGATTTTACAGTATCCTTCCCCTGGAGTGAAGAGGGAAAGGAGATTTTGCAGTATCCTTCCCCTGGAGTGAGGAGGGAATGGGGATTTTACAGTATCCTTCCCCTGGAGTGAGGAGGGAATGGGGATTTTACAGTATCCTTCCCCTGGAGTGAGGAGGGAATGGGGATTTTACAGTATCCTTCCCCTGGAATGAAGAGGGAATGGGGATTTTACAGTATCCTTCCCCTGGAGTGAAGAGGGAATGGGGATTTTACAGTATCCTTCCCCGGGAATGAAGAGGGAATGGGGATTTTACAGTATCCTTCCCCTGGAGTGAAGAGGGAATGGAAATTTTGCAGTATCCTTCCCCTGGAGTGAAGAGGGAATGGGGATTTTACAGTATCCTTCCCCTGGAGTGAGGAGGGAATGGGGATTTTACAGTATCCTTCCCCGGGAATGAAGAGGGAATGGGGATTTTACAGTATCCTTCCCCTGGAGTGGGGTGGGAATGGAGATTTTTGCAGTATCCTTCCCCAGGAGTGAAGAGGGAAAGGAGATTTTGCAGTATCCTTCCCCTGGAGTGAAGAGGGAATGGAGATTTTGCAGTATCCTTCCCCTGGAGTGAAGAGGGAATGGGGATTTTACAGTATCCTTCCCCTGGAGTGAAGAGGGAAAGGAGATTTTGCAGTATCCTTCCCCTGGAGTGAGGAGGGAATGGGGATTTTACAGTATCCTTCCCCTGGAGTGAGGAGGGAATGGGGATTTTACAGTATCCTTCCCCGGGAATGAAGAGGGAATGGGGATTTTACAGTATCCTTCCCCTGGAGTGAAGAGGGAATGGAAATTTTGCAGTATCCTTCTCCTGGAGTGAAGAGGGAATGGGGATTTTACAGTATCCTTCCCCTGGAGTGAGGAGGGAATGGGGATTTTACAGTATCCTTCCCCTGGAGTGAAGAGGGAATGGGGATTTTACAGTATCCTTCCCCTGGAGTGGGGTGGGAATGGAGATTTTTGCAGTATCCTTCCCCAGGAGTGAAGAGGGAAAGGAGATTTTTGCAGTATCCTTCCCCTGGAGTGAAGAGGGAATGAAGATTTTGCAGTATCCTTCCCCTGGAGTGAAGAGGGAATAGAGATTTTTGCAGTATCCTTCCCCTGGAGTGAAGAGGAAATAGAGATTTTTGCAGTATCCTTCCCCTGGAGTGAAGAGGGAATGGGGATTTTACAATATCCTTCCCCTGGAGTGAAGAGGGAAAGGAGATTTTACAGTATCCTTCCCCTGGAGTGAGGAGGGAATGGGGATTTTACAGTATCCTTCCCCTGGAGTGAATAGGGAAAGGAGATTTTGCAGTATCCTTCCCCTGGAGTGAGGAGGGAATGGGGATTTTACAGTATCCTTCCCCTGGAGTGAGGAGGGAATGGGGATTTTACAGTATCCTTCCCCGGGAATGAAGAGGGAATGGGGATTTTACAGTATCCTTCCCCTGGAGTGAAGAGGGAATGGAAATTTTGCAGTATCCTTCCCCTGGAGTGAAGAGGGAATGGGGATTTTACAGTATCCTTCCCCTGGAGTGAGGAGGGAATGGGGATTTTACAGTATCCTTCCCCTGGAGTGAAGAGGGAATGGGGATTTTACAGTATCCTTCCCCTGGAGTGGGGTGGGAATGGAGATTTTTGCAGTATCCTTCCCCTGGAGTGAAGAGGGAAAGGAGATTTTGCAGTATCCTTCCCCTGGAATGAAGAGGGAATGGGGATTTTACAGTATCCTTCCCCTGGAGTGAGGAGGGAATGGGGATTTTACAGTATCCTTCCCCTGGAATGAAGAGGGAATGGGGATTTTACAGTATCCTTCCCCTGGAGTGAAGAGGGAATGGGGATTTTACAGTAGCCTTCCCCTGGAGTGGAGAGGGAAGGGGGACTTTACAGTATCCTTCCCCTGGAGTGAAGAGGGAATGGAAATTTTACAGTATCCTTCCCCTGGAGTGAGGAGGGAATGGGAATTTTACAGTATCCTTCCCCTGGAGTGAGAAGGGAATGGGGATTTTACAGTATCCTTCCCCGGCAATGAAGAGGGAAGGGGGATTTTACAGTATCCTTCCCCTGGAGTGAAGAGGGAATGGAAATTTTACAGTATCCTTCCCCTGGAGTGAGGAGGGAATGGGAATTTTACAGTATCCTTCCCCTGGAGTGAGGAGGGAATGGGGATTTTACAGTATCCTTCCCCGGCAATGAAGAGGGAATGGGGATTTTACAGTATCCTTCCCCTGGAGTGAAGAGGGAATGGAAATTTTGCAGTATCCTTCCCCTGGAGTGAAGAGGGAATGGAAATTTTACAGTATCCTTCCCCTGGAGTGAGGAGGGAATGGGGATTTTACAGTATCCTTTCCCTGGAGTGAGGAGGGAATGGGGATTTTACAATATCCTTCCCCTGGAATGAAGAGGGAATGGGGATTTTACAGTATCCTTCCCCTGGAGTGAAGAGGGAAAGGAGATTTTGCAGTATCCTTCCCCTGGAGTGAGGAGGGAATGGGGATTTTACAGTATCCTTCCCCTGGAGTGAGGAGGGAATGGGGATTTTACAGTATCCTTCCCCTGGAGTGAGGAGGGAATGGGGATTTTACAGTATCCTTCCCCTGGAATGAAGAGGGAATGGGGATTTTACAGTATCCTTCCCCTGGAGTGAAGAGGGAATGGGGATTTTACAGTATCCTTCCCCTGGAGTGCAGAGGGAATGGGGATTTTACAGTATCCTTCCCCTGGAATGAAGAGGGAATGGGGATTTTACAGTATCCTTCCCCTGGAGTGAGGAGGGAATGGGAATTTTACAGTATCCTTCCCCTGGAGTGAGGAGGGAATGGGGATTTTACAGTATCCTTCCCCTGGAATGAAGAGGGAATGGGGATTTTACAGTATCCTTTCCCTGGAGTGAAGAGGGAAGGGGTGTCGAACACGAGGCCTGCAGGGTGGATTCAGCCCGTGATGTGGTCAAATCTGGCCCACAGGGCAGTCCTGAGAAATGTAATGGGCTAGCCCGCATCGGTTCAGCCCAGTTCGGCCCATTCCGGAGAGGAACCATACCAGCACTTTGGACAGTGGCTAAAATGGGGGAATCTCTCTAAAAAAGGAACCACGAAATAGGAAGGGAAGGAGGAGAACAGGGGAAACTTAATAATAAAAGTAAACACTCTGAAGAAAAGATACAACAATTACAAAAACAGGGAAAAGAAGAAGTTGGGCCAATGCTCACATCTGTGCCTGCAGCCCTCCGACGTCTTCCTGGCAACGCCTGGCCAGGGGGTGCACCTGCTCCATTGCCCGGTGCAGGTCCTGGGTACAACTGGCCAGAGAGGCTTGAATCTCTGCAGAGGGAGTCCGGTCAGGGCGGGTTAGGAAGAGCAAGGAGTCAGGATAAGAGAATCCCGGAGTTGGAAGGGACCTTTGGAGGTCTTTTAGTCCAGCCCCTGCTCAAGCAGGAGACCCTACTCCACTGGGGAAACCCTGGGGAAAGTGACTAGGATAATAAAAGTAAACACTCTGAAGAAAAGATACAACAATTACAAAAACAGGAAAAAGAAGAAGTAGTAGTTAGGGGAAAGGGGAAGAGCCGAGGTGGCGCAGTGGTTAGGGTGCAGTACTGCAGGCCACTTCAGCTGACTGCTATCTGCAGTTCAGCGGTTCAAATCTCACCGGCTCAGGGTTGACTCAGCCTTCCATCCTTCCGAGGTGGGTAAAATGAGGACCCGGATTGTTGTTGGGGGCGATATGCTGACTCTGTAAACCGCTTAGAGAGGGCTGAAAGCCCTAGGAAGCGGTATATAAGTCTAACTGCTATTGCTATTGCTAATTAAAACTGGGACTTTGGGGGATCCCAAGAGAAAACGGTTAAAAGAGGAAGAAAGGGGAAAAGAGTTTTATAAGGAGACGAAAGAGAATAGTAGTAAGATTGTTATGGTGACGCAACTAATTAAGAGATAAAGAAATGATATTGTTCATGGTAGGGAAAAATGGAAATAAATGCTCTCTGTGCTTCAAATTGAATTAGGGGGATGTCCGCTCTTTATAGCAAAACATACCAACGGAGAAAATAAGAAAGGAAAATTTGGGGTAACTTTGAAGGGGCATTTAAGGTATTGTTTATGTATTAAGGAAAAATAACCGTAAAGATAAAAAATAATGGAAGAGAATAATTTGGCTGAAAGGGAAAACGAAAGTATGATGTCAAAAGGACGATGTAAATCCGAGGATGTAAAAGGAAAGACCCAAACAACGCTTTCTTCCTATAATAGCAATAGCAGTTAGACTTATATACCGCTTCATAGGGCTTTCAGCCCTCTCTAAGCAGTTTACAGAGTCAGCATATCGCCCCCAACAACAATCCGGGTCCTCATTTTACCCACCTCGGAAGGATGGAAGGCTGAGTCAACCCTGAGCCAGTGAGATTTGAACCGCCAAACTGCAGAACTAGCAGTCAGCTGAAGTAGCCTGCAGTGCTGCATTTAACCACTGCGCCACCTCGGCTCTATATCTAAAATTTGTATTTAAAAAATAGGAAAAAAAAGCCTTGGATGGCAAGCTGGCCACGCCCACCCAATCAAACACGCCTCCCCCAGTCAGCCACGCCCAATGAGTGGCATCAAGCTGGCCACCCCCACCCATCCCCTGAGGTCAGCCACAGCCCTGACAGGACCCTCAGTGAAACTGAGCTTGACACCCCTGCACTAAACCAACAGCCCCCAACCTTTTGAGCCCCCAGGGACCAGTTCCATGGAGAGGAGGGTTTCTGTGGGGTTTCACATGCGGCTTCAATCCTACGGAGTGGACTTGGCTTGTTTGCGCGGACTGGTTTCTGATACGCCACAGCCTGGTGCTTGTCCACAGACGGGGGATTGGGACGCCTGCATTAAGCTACTGTCCATGTCTCTCCTCCATGTCCAGCGTACCTGCTGAGTTGCGCCTTCCCTGCGCGGCCGGTGTACGGCGACGTCTCTGTCACCAGCACTCATCCTGGGGGCCAAGCGTGCTTCTCCTGCGTCGTCGGCTACCAGTTGGTGGGGAAGCCCTGCCTGGCATGCCTCAATGCCACCCATCCCTTCTGGAGTGGCCAGGAGCCCACCTGCATCGGTGAGTCCCCCTCTTCTTCCTTCTTTCCTTCCTTTCTTCCTCTTTTCTCCATTCTTCCTCCATCGATCTCCTCCCTCCCTTTTCTTCCTTCCTTCTTTCCTTCCTTTCTTCCTCTTTTCTCCATTCTTACTCCCTTCCTCCCTTCCCTCCCTTTTCATTCCTTCTTTCCTTCCTTTCTTCCTCTTTTCTCCATTCTTCCTCCATCCATCTCCTCCCTCCTTTTTCTTCATTCCTTCTTTCCTTCCTTTCTTCCTCTTTTCTCCATTCTTCCTCCATCCATCTCCTCCCTCCCTTTTCTTCCTTCCTTCTTTCCTTCCTTCCCTCCTTCCTTTCTTCCTCTTTTCTCCATCCTTCCTCCATCCATCTCCTCCCTCCCTTTTCTTCCTTCCTTCTTTCCTTCCTTTCTTCCTCTTTTCTCCATTCTTCTTCCATCCATCTCCTCCCTCTTCTTCATTCCTTCTTTTCTTCTTTTCTTCCTCTTTTCTCCATTCTTCCTCCATCCATCTCCTCCCTCCCTTTTCTTCCTTCCTTCTTTCCTTCCTTCCCTCCTTCCTTTCTTCCTCTTTTCTCCATCCTTCATCCATCTCCTCCCTCCCTTTTCTTCTTTCCTTCTTTCCTTCCTTCCCACCTTCCTTTCTTCCTCTTTTCTCCACTCTTCTTCCCTTCCTCCCTTCCCTCCCTTTTCTTCATTCCTTCCTTCCTTCCTTCCCTCCTTCCTTTCTTCCTCTTTTCTCCATTCTTCCTCCATCCATCTCCTCCCTCCCTTTCCTTCCTTCCCTCCTTCCTTTCTTCCTCTTTTCTCCATTCTTCCTCCATCCACCTGCATCGGTGAGTCAGCCGGAAATGGGGCAGCAGAGCAGGGGAGGGGGTGCCCCACGCCAGACCTGGACCCCAACTCGTGCTGCCTGTCAGCTGTCACCCTAACCCTGCTGTGCTTCGCTGTTACACAATGACAGAGTGCCATGAACCGTGAGGAAGATGGGGACGAGGGAGGTGAGACTTGGGGAAACTGAAAGTAGACACTGAACCACCTCGAGATGCTGCCTCAAGGTCTGGGAACTGGGAAGAGAAGGGAGATGCTTATCAAGTGGTGCTCGGAGAGACCATTATGAAAACATCTTACATGCCGGATTGATTACGGTGCAGTGGGCAGCGAGGGACACTTAGAGGGTGGGAAAGCATGACTTAGGGATTCTGGCGCGCGATTCTCAGTTCTGGCTTTGCACTCCTGCAATACATTTTTACCTCTAATAAAATTATATCTTTCTCAAGAAATGGAGCCAAGGGTTGCTTAGGAGTTTCAGGTCCTGGACAGTCTGATATTGCTCCTTCCGTGCTCTTCTTGCAGCGGCGTGTGGAGGGGTGATCCAGAACGCCACCACCGGGCGCATCGTGTCGCCAGGCTTCCCGGCTAACTACAGCAACAACCTGACCTGCCATTGGGTGCTGGAGGCGCCCCCCGGGCAGCGGCTGCACCTGCATTTTGAGAAGGTCTCCTTGGCAGAGGACGACGACAGGTGAGCCCTCTGGAGGACAGGAGGGCAAGGGGTGGGGGGCTGCCGAGGGGTTCTGCTCAGGCTGGAGGTTTGCTAGGACCTTGGCTGCTTTCTCACCACAGCCCTTTGAGGGAGATTAAGGGGAAAGAGAGGGCACCTTGATAGCTGGGGGAGTCTGGGAGTGGAAGCCCACCCCTCTTAAAGCAGGCTGGCTGGGGGATTCTGGGAGTGGAAGCCCACCCCTCTTAAAGCACTGTGGCTGGGGGATTCTGGGAGTGGAAGTCCTCACTTCTTAAAGCACTCTGGTTGGGGAATTCTGGGGATGGAAGTCCACCCCTCTTAAAGCATTTTGGCTGGGGGATTCTGGGAGTGGAAGTCCACCCCTCTTAAAGCAGGCTGGCTGGGGAAATCTGGGAGTGGAAGCCCACCCATCTTAAAACATGCTGGCTGGGGGATTCTGGGAGTGGAAGTCCAGCCACCTTATTGAAGCAGCCAAGGTGAAGGAACCTATTCTAGGGCAATAGGATTCCCAGTCTACAACATGACTGGTCAAAAGCTGCCTTCCCCCCCGCATCCCATTGGGGCACCCACCGAGGGATGGGTAAAACAATGAAGATTCTATTCACTGCCATGTATAAGATGCTCCTTGACTTACAACCATTCATTTACTGACCATTTAAAGCGAAAAAGGCACTTAAAAAGTGATTTACGGCCGTTTTTCGCACTTAACAACTATTTCAACATCCCCATAGTTACGCGATCAAAATTCGTCTGCTTGGCAACGGGGCTCATATTTATGACGGTCGCAGAGCCCCCAGGATTGCGCGACCCCCTTTTGCAACCTCCTGGCAAGCAAAGTCAATGGGGAAAATCCCGATTCACTTAACGACTGTACGACTAGCTTAACAACTGCAGGGATTGACGTAACTACTGTGGCAAGGAAAGGGGTCGTAAAACGGGGCAAAACGCAGCTGTCTTGCTTAGCGTGGAAAAATTCGGCCTCCGTTGCGGTTGTAAGTCGGGGACTGCCTGTCATCAAGGGGCGATGGCACGACAGGGATCCCCGTTTTGGACCCTCTCGGTTGCCCCAACTCTTGGAACTCTTGAGACCCGCAGGAAGTTAATCTGCCCCTCTTGGTTGCAGGCTGATCATCCGTAACGGCAACAACATTGATGCTCCCCCCGTGTACGACTCCTACGAGGTGGAGTATCTGCCCATCGAGGGCTTGGTCAGCACCAGCCGCGGCTTCTTCGTCGAGTTTTCCACGGATAGTGGCGGCGTGGCTGCCGGCGTGGCCCTGCGCTATGAAGGTGAGTGGCCAAGAAGAGCTGGGGTCCCTCGTCCCAGGCGTGTTCCCCAAGGCTCCCCCTTGGATGCTGTTGCAGCGGGTTGGACTAGAAGACCTCTAAGGTCCCTTCCCACTCTGTCATACCTGTCACCCTTCCCAGCTTCAACCGTGCTGGCTGAGGCTGATGGAAACTGTAGTCCGGGCATCCAGCAGGGGGCATCCAGACCAAACCCTCCTTCTCCCTGCTCTGCCCTTTGCAGCTTTCCGGCCCGGTCACTGCTACGAGCCTTTTGTCAAGTACGGGAACTTCACCTCCAGCAACGGGAGCTACAAAGTGGGCACCACCGTGGAGTTCACCTGTGAGCCCGGCTACACCCTGGAGCAAGGCTCGGTCATCATCGAGTGCGTGGATCCTTCCAACCCGCAGTGGAATGAGACGGAGCCGGCCTGCCGAGGTGAGGGACGGGGAAGGAGGCAGCCGGAGGAAATAACAAGAGTTGGTTCCTTTGTGGCTACATAAGGATTCTAATTTGCTGCCTCTTTTGACTCCCCCCCTCTCCCCCAGGGTCTTCCATTCCTTCTCCCCACTTCTTTCCCACTAATGTTTTTTCTTTCACTTCCTTCCTTCCTTCCTTCCTTCCTTCCTTCCTTCCTTCCTTCCTTCCTTCCTTCCTCTTTTCATTCATCTCCTCCCTCCCCCCTTCATTTCTTTCCTTCCTTCCTCTTTTCATTCTTTCTCCCTCTATCTCCTTCCCTCCTCCCTTCCTCTCGCCATTTCCTTCCCTCCTTCCTCTTTTCATTCATCTCCCCCATCCCTTTATTTCCTTCAT
The DNA here is from genome assembly GCF_051295495.1 of Thamnophis sirtalis. NCBI lineage: Eukaryota > Metazoa > Chordata > Lepidosauria > Squamata > Natricidae > Thamnophis > Thamnophis sirtalis. The sequence goes on along the minus strand of NW_028261397.1, from coordinate 1,340,795 downwards.
TCTTTTTCCCTCCATCTCCTTCCTTCCTTCCTTCCATCCATCCGTCCTGTCAGGTCCAGATCCGCATGTGAAGATTCCATTAAACCGATTCATTGCTAAAAGCCTAAGCACAGGAATCACCTCAACTCATGGTGGGCAAGAGTTGGATAAGCCTGAATGGAATTCACAGGGCTGGTCCACTTGCAGCTACTCAGGGATTCTAGGCTGAGGCCTCCTTTAACTCCGCCCCAGCTTCTGTCATTCCTTCTTCAACACTTCTATCCTTCCTTCCTTCCTTCCCTCCCTCCCTTCTCCCCTTTTCTCCATTCTTCCTCCCTCCATCCCTTTTCTTCATTCCTTCTTTCCTTCCTTCCTTCCTCTTTTCTCTATTCTTCCTCTATCCATCTCCCTCCTCCTTTTTCTTCATTCCTTCTTTCCTTCCTTCCCATCTTCCTTTCTTCCTCTTTTCTTCATTCTTCTTCCCTTCTGCCCCTCCCTCCCTTTCCTTCCTTCCTTTTCTCCATTCTTCCTCCCTCCCTCCCTACCTTTTTTCATTCCCTTTTTCCTGCCTTTCTTTCTTCCTCTTTTCTCCAGTCTTCCTCAATCCATCCATCTCCTCCCTCCCTCCCTTTTTTCATTCCTTCTTCCCTTCCTTCCCACCTTCATTTGTTCCTCTTTTCTCCATTCTTCTTCCCTCCATCTCCTCCCTCGTCAATATCCCCCTCCCTTTTCTTAATTTCTTCTTTCCTTCCTTCCTCCCTTCTTTTTCTTCATTCCTTCCTTCCTTCCTTCCCATCTTCCTTTCTTCCTCTTTTCTCCATTCTTCTTCCTTTCTGCCCCTCCCTCCCTTTTCTTCTTTCTTCTTTCCTTCCTTCCTTCCTTCCTTCCTTCCTCTTTTCTCCATTCTCCCTCCCTCCCTTTTTTCATTCCTTCTTCCCTTCCTTCCCACCTTCATTTGTTCCTCTTTTCTCCATTCTTCTTCCCTCCATCTCCTCCCTCGTCAATATCCCCCTCCCTTTTCTTCATTTCTTCCTTCCTTCCTTCCTTCCTTCCTTCCTTCCTTCCTTCCTCCCTTCTTTTTCTTCATTCCTTCTTTCCTTCCTTCCCATCTTCCTTTCTTCCTCTTTTCTCCATTCTTCTTCCTTTCTGCCCCTCCCTCCCTTTTCTTCTTTCTTCTTTCCTTCCTTCCTTCCTTCCTCTTTTCTCCATTCTTCCTCCCTCCCTCCCTTTTTTCATTCCTTCTTTCCTTCCTTCCCACCTTCATTTGTTCCTCTTTTCTCCATTCTTCTTCCCTCCATCACCTCCCTCCTCAATAGCCCCCTCCCTTTTCATTTCTTCTTTCCTTCCTGCCTTCCTTTTTTCATTTCCTTCTTTC